>NC_056725.1:351520581-351584385 GCF_019279795.1 Protopterus annectens | reverse complement strand
TCCATCCTTGTCCCACCCAATGCAAATCTTAATATCTTAAATTCTGCCACCTCCATCTTTGACACCGTCTTTTCATCAGTGCCATAGCTGGTCTAACTACCATTTTGTAGACCTTCTCTTTCACTCTTACTTGTATCCGTCTGTCACAAATCATTCCTGACACTCCTCCACCCACTCCACCCTGCCTACCCTCTCTTATTTACCTCTCTTCCAAACTCACCATTATTCTGAATTGTTGATACCAAGTATTTAAACCCATCCTCCTTTGCCAACTCTGCTCCTTGCATCCTCACCATCCCTCTGCCCTCCCTCTCATTCACACACATATATTCTGTCTTAGTCCTGCTGACCTTCATTCCTCTCCTCTCTAGAGCATATCTTCTCCTCTCCAGGGTCTCCTCAACTTGTTTCCTACTCTCACTACATATCACAATGTCATCTGCAAACATTATAGTCCACATGGACTCCTGTCTGATCTCGTCTGTCAACCTGTCCATCACCACTGCAAATAAGAAAGGGCTCAGAGCTGATCCTTGATGTAAACCCACCTCCACCTTAAATGCATCTGTCATTCCTACTGCAGACCTCACCACTGTCACACTACCCTCATACATATCCTGTACCACTCTTAAATACCTCTCTGCCACTCCTGATTTCCTCATACAATACCACAGCTCCTCTCTAGGCACTCTGTCATATGCTTTCTCTAAGTCCACAAAGACACAATGCAACTCCTTCTGACCTTCTCTATACTTTTCCATCAACATCCTCAGAGCAAACATCATCTGTAGTGCTCTTTCCTAGAATGAAACCATACTGCTGCTCACTAATCATCACCTCCCGTCCTCACCTAGCTTCCACTACTATTTCCCATAACTTCATGCTGTGGCTGATCAATTGTATCCCTCTGTATTTACTACAGCGCTGCACATCACCCTTCTTCTTAAAAATCGGTACCAATACACTTCTTCTCCAGTCCTCAGACATCCTCTCACTTTCCAAGATTTTGTTAAACAATATGGTTAAAAAACCCATCACCATCTCTCCTAAACATCTCCATGCTTCCACAGGTATGTCATCTGGACCAACAGCCTTTCCATTCTTCATCCTCTTCATAGCTTTTTTACTTGTTATCCTTTATCAACCTAACCTGCTGCACATCTTTCCCAGCTCAGTCCCTCTGTCTTGCCAATCGATACAGGCCCTTTTCTCCCTCCTTAGTGTGCAATCTTTCATACAACTCACCATACACCTTATCCTTAGCCTTTGCCACCTCTCTCTTCACCATATACCTCATCTCCTTGTACTCCTGTCTACTTTCTTCAACTCTCTGACAATCCCACTTCTTCTTCACCATCTTCTTCCTCTGTATACTTTCCTGTACTTCCCTGTTTCCACCACCAGGTCTCTTTGTCTTCCTTCCTCTGTCCAGATATCACACCAAGCACCTTTCTAGCTGTCTCCCTTACCACCTCTGCTGTGGCTGTCCAGCTATCCAAGAACTCTTCTACTGCCACCCAGTCCCTGTCTTAACTCTTCCTTGAGCTCCACCTTACAGTCATCCTTTTTCAACTTCACCATTTGATCCCTGGCACTGCCCTGTGTCTTATACAGTAGTCTTAGGTAATGGTAAGTCAGAGAGGAGGCATCTAGATAAATAACTTCCAATTGGTGAATCTGAAAAATTATGTTATTCCCCATGCAATGTAGACGTTCCCACATTTGTAAACAAAAGCAGCAGACATATTTGTGGAACATTTTAAATAACATTGAGATACAAATTGTAAGCACATTGTATATATGGTGAACTGTTACATTATTGACTAGATATCTCATATATACTGCTATATCAATGTTTGTTTTACTCAGGTTTTGTTAAAAAAAAAGATATTTCTCCTTGCCTTTAGTCTCCATAACTATGTTCTTATGCTGGTGCCAACTTCTACTTTGCTGCCATTTTGGCCTATGTTATGGCTGAGAAGAAACATTTGATATCTCCATTTAGCAAATATAAATAAATATATACAAACATACATACATAAAAGATGTTGTTAAAGAAACTATACCCGAGTCTTCTGTAAACCTCTCAACTGTCCCCATTTTGGAGGAATGTTCCCGTTTTCAGGGCTGACTTACCCCTCCATAATATGTCCCTGTTTTTGGAGGTATATCCCTGCTTTTAAGCTTGATTTAGCCCTCCCCACAATTTTCTGAAGCTCCTTTATCACATGTGGTTACTGAAGCTGTCTAGTACACAAAAAAAACATGCTACGTGATCATCCTACCAGTGCAACATTAATATAAAGAAAGAAGACACCTCTTTTTCTGAAGCAAAAATAAATTGCTTTGTGTGGTAGAGTTTTCCAGTACAGTTCATTGACATGTACATATTTTACATCTTTTTGGTAATGCACTTATATTTTTCCAGCATGTTTTTATGCATGTTTCTGTGTAGTACCCCAGATTCTTACTGAAAGCAAAAATATTTGACAAACCAAGTAAAGCAGGATAATTTAGGCTGGTAACAGCCTTCAAAGGATTCCTTTGAAGGCTGTTGAGCTGATTGAATAAATTTTATCCTGCACTCCTGTTTCCTGCTTTACTTGGTTTGTCAAATATTATGTGTACTGCTGTTGGTTGCTGAAAGCAAAAATAATAAGGTGCTATTTTATATTCAAATTGTATGCTAATTATTAGATATCCCAATTTTTGCCTGGATGTACCTACTTTTTAAGCGCCTTTGTTCCGATCTTCAATGTCTGCAGGTTGAAAGGTACTGTCTGTTGTGTGACTACGCAACCCTTCATTGAAATCCTAAGATGTACTGGTTACCACCCTGCCTAAACAGTCTGTGTGCGATAGAAATGGCTCTGCAAGACATGAAAATCTACAAAAGATGATAGTAAAACCCTTTCTGTAGAAACAGCTCTGCCTATTAATCTGCCCTAACCACCTTAAAATGCTACATGATAAATTACAGCTTAATTTCATAGTAATGTTGTACAAGTAAAATGAATAAAATTCAAGTTTTTCAAGATCTTTGCAACTGTAAGCCGAATATTCCTGTACCACCTCTCAACCTGGAAACATCAGAAATCTGAACAAAGGCCCATGAAAAATAGGTACAAATTGTATGCTGATTAACATAACATTTGCATACATAATTATGTAATCCCACCCACTCAAGCGGAATTGTGGGATACCACATTTCAAATGCAAACTGAAGAATAGACAATGAAGATATAGCGCCAGAGTCCCCCTGCAGCCATTCCAATGTCCTATTACTTGGCTATTTTGCCCCATTTACCATAAACACTGTAATGTGCATATTGCTTTACTTCTACAATGATCATCTGGATTTCATTTAAGACTTGTTTTACATTTTGTAGCACAAACAATAACAGACATCTGCTAAACAAAGCAATGCAGTCTCACAATGAAAATAGACAGTATTAAAACTTCTCTATCCTTGAAACTCACATTCATTGAAACCCACATTCAAAGAAATTGCATCTGGCCAGTGGAGGATAAAGATTACCTTTGGGCTGTTTTCAAATCACTGGCCTCTTGCACACAAAACATGCAGTGCTCTTTGATACACCTCCTGACTATTAAATTATAGTCCTTGTATAATACAGCACACTTGTTAGACCATTTTAAATTTATTGTTTTGAACATTTTTTCAGTAAGCAATGAAACAAAATGCATAAACCAATAATGACAAAACTGCCCAATTCAGAACATTTAAATCATAAAAGTCTACTCAGACTTCTACAATCCACCAGTATCAGTAAATATGTACACAATCCCTGCAAAAGTAAGTCAACTAAATAATTCCACATTAAAGAAATCTGTAGCTAATGAAGAGGTTGCTGCTAGCAAACAACTTTACAGATCCTTATGTTGCATTTGTATAATGGGAAGAAGCCAGAACACCCAGAGGAAACCCAGACAAACACAGGGAGGACAGAAGGCACTTCAGCCTGGAATCAAACCAGAGAACCATTCTCTCACTGTGAGGCAACAACTACCACTGCACCATCCAAATTTTAAGAGGAACAGATCAAAAGTAGGAGCCAAGCATTCCAGACATTCTGTGAAAATTTGTACACCTGAGAGCTATAACTCTTTCAATCAGAAGTGGTGGTATAGGTAGAGAGCTCAGGCTCTTGCTCCTTGTACCTGAGGTACAGGGTTTGAGCCTGAGTAACCTTAATCACCAGGTATACCTAACTGGGGCATTTACACACACACACACACACACACACACACACACACACACACACACACACACAAATAAATGAAGTGGCAGAAATGGAAATGGTTCTGTAATTCTGTAAGGACCTGTTCTTGGTAATTTATTAACCTAACCCCTCTAGTTCATCAATAAATGTGCAGCATTCATCAGTAAATGTGTGGCAGATCGAAAATGTAACTGGTAAATTCACACACTTCACCTGTGAATGGAATGGGACTGCAGCAGCAAAAAGTAAAGCAGTAATGGACGCCTGCTCAGCAGCAGTAACGGACATCAATACAAGTTTTCTTACCTAGTATCTGTGCTCCATTCTCATCACATGGGAAACATAACTGGTAAATTCACACTGTGCACAGCATGATGGTTTTGTCTTTGAATGGAATGGGGCTGCAGCAGCAAAAGTACAGCAGTAATGGTCGGATGCCTGCTTAGCAGCAGCAAAAGTAAAGTAGTAACAGACATCAGTAAAAGTTTTCTTACTAATAATGGACATCAGTAAAAGCTTTCTTATCTATATATAGTATCTGTGTGCTCCATTCTCATGCACAAAGTGGAAAGTGGAAGTTTTCCTTACTAGACACGCACGCTGCTTTTACTGCCCAATGTAATCAGTCAGTCATACCCCTTGAGCCCTGAGCCAATTCCAACAGGCTACTCATGATGCTGACATCATCATGCACGCCCCTATGATGTCAGCAAAAAAAAATAATTAAAAAAAAGCAGGAAAATTCGGGAATAAAGGAGGCCATTCAGGAATTCATGGCACCCCATTATTTGGACCTCAAAACCGGTAAATGCCGAGGTATTCGGTATGGTTGAGAGGTATGTCCTGTACTAAAACTACATGAGGTTTTCTATGTAAGAAATGTATATGTATTCCTCCAGTCTACTCTGTGTAGTTGCAGTACTGACTGTTCCCTCTAGATGGGGATTAAGTTTCAAATGGCTTATCTATGAGGCATTTGTTTTTACTGCTAATAAGTGACAGATGGACTCTGTTCTTTTGTTACTGAAACTGTCTTTGTCTTCGCTGGTTTTGTGGAAGACTGCATATGAGGTTTTTGAACCATTTAATGTGTTTGACTTTCTTTGCATTATTTAACAGAATCCTTGAAAGACATCAAACTAAATTAAGACTTTGCAGAAAGAAAATTAGAATGAGCATCCCACCTGTCTCTCAACTGTCTAGATTTTTCACAGAATGTCCACATTTTTACCTCATATGTACTTGTCTGTTCCTCATAAAGTTTTTGGTTTTCTGGTAAATCACTGACGACTGAAATCACTAAATGATATAATATCATACATGTATGTTTCAGACTTCAGAAAATGCATGTTCACAGAAATCTTGCTAATGTAGCAACTTTCTAAGTTTATAAGAGCAATATTTAAAATCTCTCCCTATTTTGGGACATTTGCGCCTCCCCCCCATTACTTTTAGCTTTGTCCATATTTCTTGTGATATGCATTTGAGAAGTATGGCACCTATTCTGACCTGTGGTTAGGGTTGCCATCTTTTCAGATGTCCAAAGTGTGATATACTTTATAGAAACTTGCATAACCATACTTGCAACCATTGCAAATGACTGACCTTCCCTCTGGTGCCAAAATAAAATTAATTTTTTTTATACAATGTGAGTTATTTATGTTGGTTCATATCATTATAAGGACTTTTCAGTTGCAAATATTTGTTTTCCGCAACTATTAGAGGAAACGTGGGGATTTGTTTGTCCTAAAATCTCAAAACATTTGCCATTTTCATGTATTTTTTCAAGACGCAATTGCCCAAATGGGAATGTCCTGCATAAAGAAGGATAGGTGACAATGTTAAATGTACTGTTCAATAATGCTTGATCTCCATATATACCGTACTGTGGTATTGTTAGACAGCATACACATATGGCACAGTATCAGACAACTCAGAACTGTCTGGATATCAGATGATAATGTGCTATTGCATGCTCCAGTGCTACTAATAAGCATATTATAGTGACAGATGTCATGTGAGAGGGCCACAAATGGCACAAGATAGAGTGGAACTGCAAGTACAACTTGTGAGTCCTCTTCTGTGAGACAACCATAACAAAAGCAGATTTGTTATTGTTACTTGGTGCAGTATTGCTGCAGCAGGAGGCTCTGTAATGGAATCACAACTGCAATGAAATACATGCACCACATTTTCCTTAAGCATGCTTAGCAAGCCCTGTCTCACCAGGACAACTTAATATCATCATAAAGACTCTTTCTAGCAATATAAGCATCCTGTCCTTAGTGAAATACACTCTGCACAAGTAACCACTACAAATAAAGATCTTAAGCTGTCACAGCTAGTATGTAAAACACATATACACGTAGCCTATGTGCACATACATGCACACACAGACACACGTGTCTCTTCTCTTTGGGAGGATTACCCAAGCGTCATATCTTTGAATATGATAGACTGAAACATGGCTCACTGAATACTAAGAACCCCTCCTGACCCATCTTGAAATCCATCTGCATATTTCACTGAGTCTGGTTTCATTCATTTGATTTGACTTGATGATATGGAAGTTGATGAAACCCAATTCAGTGACTGCCATAAACACACACACACACACATATATATATATATATATATATATATATATATATATATATATGCTTCCCCCTGTATTTCCACAAGTATTATGTACATTAAGTTTCAGATGGACAAATAAAGCAGTCAAATATTAAATGTATAAGAACTTTGTAAAAAAAAAAAAATAAATAAATAAAAGAAAAATTGCCCCAATACACCCCCTTACTTAAACATACTCATTTCACTGTCACACATCTGCCAAAAATATCACACACACGCAGTTTATAAGCAATTATATACAATAGCTACTATAAACAACTCACCGTTATTGTGTGTGTCAAAGCAATCTATAGACTGATGATCAAAAAGTGAGTTTTTTCATTCAGTGACTTTAGTACACTAATTTTCAGGTGCCTTATACTATACTATTTCTTCCCCAAACATGCAGAACAACTGAAAGTCTACAAACTGTACTTCTTCCATTTTACTTGTTATGCAGAACTGGTGCCTTATATATGATTTGGTGGTTTCAGTTGATAATATGTAAATATGGTAAAGTTGAAAGTGACAAGAACCTTAATTAAACATATTTTTAGTGAAGGCCTTATAGGACAATGGGTGCTGACCATAAGTCCAGGAAATTAGTAGTAAGCCTAATGGCAGGCATGTACTTTTTAATTAGAAGGTAATGGGGACCACACATGAGTTCTGATTGCCACAAAATAATAGAGCAAATAAAATAAGTCCTCTACACCATAGCCTCACTCCCACTCCAGCAAATTCTGAAGAGAAAGTGTGCAGTTCGCTCTGTATGCTTGAATAGATTTCTTCATCTGAAGGAGACTCAGGGGTCTCAGCAGTGCTCTGTTGTCATGGCAATGGAGAAAAAGCCGCAGGCTGGCTGTATTCACTGCTGCATAAGGACTAATGAATTCTTTGGATTAACAGGCGCTGCAGATGCACAAAGCTTGTTCTCTCTGCCTTTGCTAAAAACAGAACATTTCGTTAAAGTGATAGTACCACCTGCATCAACCTATCACAATGCAGCTGTTCACATATATGCAAAATACACCATTGGTTCTCTTCATTCTTGGAAAGGAGAAGTGTGTAGACTAGCAACAACCTCAACCCCTCCTTAAAATATATGTCATGACTTTACCTGAAAGAACAAGTATTGCATTTTACCCATTACAAAAGGCCATTCGTCTCCTCACATTAGTTCCTATATATAACATTTCTGTCATAAAATCCAGTTCTTTCAAGAATGAGCAAAATTATAATAAGAAAATGATATCCGAGTATTATTTTGTACATTAACCTGCTTGTTTCTTCCTCAAGCAACTCACATAGAGCTATACAACACACAGACACACATACGCACTCACACACAAAACACAGCTAATGGATATCTTTTCTGTCACCCACACACGCCTACGATTATGACTTGATAAAAGGTATTGTAAGAAAAGCCTGTTACATTACTACCAAAATCTCTGATCTTTATTCATAAAAAGGTAAATGAAGAACAGAATGCTGGGATCTTTGTTACATTCGTTTAGCCACAGAAACAAAGGTACAGACAGGTGATAAGGGTCCGCATGTCCTTCATACACATGTGCACACATTTTGTATAGCAGCAGTAACGCTGATATTACATACACACAACACTGCACCACAACATGTAGGTTTGTGCCCTGTTAGGCAAATTTTTGTAGCATTTTTATGAAAAGTAGTTCTATTTTATACTTGTCAGAAAAGATTTTATATCCATACATCACTATATGAGATTTGGAAATTTCTCAGGCTCTGTGAAGACCTGCAGACAAATAAGATGGACAGAGCAGAGACAGGTGGAAATAAACTGCTAAGCATGTATATTGTAAATGTAAAGCCTCCTGGTTAATACCCTACATAAAATGAGAAAATCCTGTAATTACAACACATGCAAATAGCCCTCTGCTTGAAGGACAGTGATCATTTACAAATTCCACCCATTTTCTTACATACGCATTATATAGCTAAGTGTGGTTTCATAAACTAATGTAAATCAGATGCTAACAATGGAAAACCAGTTGCCAGGGCATATCTATTTAACGACTACTTTAAAATGAGTCAACCGAAGCATGTAACTCCCTCTTTCTAATTAGTTCTATACCATAAGATTGCAAAATGCTGGTTATTTTAGAATTTATTCATAGATTCATTTAGCATCACATTGTGTGGTTTCATCATAATGCCACTCATCTGACTAATTATATTCACAAATGAAAAGTACATCACAGTGTGCATTCTAAACTGTGGAGCTGTCTGTGGAAACTATTGAATATTTTACTTCATGAAAAAGAAAACTAAATTTGATTTATTGATTGACTGACTTATTTTTACTTCATTGATGTTCTAAAGAAAGACTTATTGGATGAAAATATATTTTTGTCCACTGCGTGAAACATAATTCTCACCAGCCAAATGTGATACTTTCTGACTTATATGACTCTGCATATCAAGTATATCCTGCTCCCATAAGATGCCAGCTTCAATGCACTGTATCTCTGATAAGGTGCTGCACATGTTGGAGGATAACACTTGCACATTAATATAGCAATTCAAATATACATGAACTTTATTTTATTTAAGTTTCTTTACCGAGGTAACACACTCATACGTTAATAGGTGAATGTTATGTTAACTGTCCCAAAGGGCCATTTTAAGCCTAAATAATAAGTTAGAATCAAATGCTGCCTCTTATATCTATGAGGTGAACACCTTACCCTTTTTTTGCCAACCCCCAAGGATCACCATAAATCATTTGCAGGCACAATCCAAATTATGACTACATGAAGTTGTATGGAATGTGCATTTTAATTAAACAGGAAGGCTAATAATCAATGAATTGCTAATCAGAATGCTAGGCTGTAGTACTGTAATGTTAAGCATGCTACTTTACATGTGCCTAAGGAATATGCTTAAGCGCATCCATATTTTCATTGTGATGATTTTGACTTCTTTCATGATTTCTGCAGATCTGATCTCTAATTTTTCTGCTGGAACTGTTTTCCCTATTTCTATATAGGCAACAATGCCATCCTCACCTGTACTATGCAAAACAGCAGTACATCTCTGCATATTAGACTGTAATGTGTTGCTAAGTACTGTAGCTATAAACAGAATACTTAGGTGTGCTAAAAGCTGGCTGTTTCCAACTATGTGGCCCAACATGTAAATAGACAGGTAGACAGACAGACAGAGAGGTGGAAAGATGGAAAAGAAGATAGACAGGTAGACTGACAAATGTATTTATAGTACCATCACCAAAACAGGAATGTCCCTCTCCAAGTGGCATGCAGCTTAACACTTTCATGTACTATGCAGATGTAGTACCTGGGTATTCTAAATGCATTCCTACATGTGAGAAGCTCTTTTCCATGGTTTATTATACCATTAGGTTATTCAGAAATGCAAGCACCTCCTACCCCACAACTCCTGTGTTTGTTAGCCTGCAGCAACCCAGCAAAGTCCTGTTAGTAGTATTCTATAAGTACCTGCCCAGCAGTCAGAGACCAGGCGTGCTTGGTAGTACAGAAGACGATTGGTCTCTACAGGTGAGTTGCTTAGGCACATATGGCTCCATACAAAGAGACTATGATGGTAGGTATACACTGCATGGCCCACACAGTCTACCCCTTTTCCTATGTGTTGCATAAGCTACAAGATCTAATTTAGCCACAGCCCAACTTTTCCTTGTGCTACAAGAATTTTCCCATATAGGCCTATGTATTCTTGAGCTCATGCATCAGTTCTGATCCTATAACATCTATGGGAAGGCTGTTCCTCAAACCTACTACACTCTTTGTGGAAAAATATTTTCAGAATACCCTTCAACTGCCCACTGTTTATCACCAAAATGCATTTTATTGTGGACCTGCATTTCTCCTCTAAAGGAAGCTGTCTTTCTATTTTCTTGACATATTAAATTTATCATATACAGAAGCCCTGCACCTTGATCATTACCCCGCTATGCATCCATTCTGTCTGAGGCCATTAAAGAGGCAGAAACTTTGGAGAAATTCTCTAGATGTATCACTAAGTGTCTGTAATAAGGGAAAAGGATGTCCCTTTGATGTTTATTTTTATTTATCCTAGGACCCCAGCATTCATTAATGCAACTTCACATATCTTTCTTCTTTTTGAGTCATATCAACAGAGAAGATCACTGTAGGTTTCTTGTCACCTGATTTGCTGTTAAGCAAATAGTTTACCTGTGCCTTGGCTTTCTGTTTCTTATATGCATTACTTCACAATTCTTTGTACTGATTCTGAGGTACCACATCTCCAATTATTGTTTTAATCCTACCTAGTTCTTCCCTATCCATTCTACATCTTTATTTATATGAAATCAGCACATATTGCTGTGTCTATACAAAAAATGTAAACTCTCCCTCCTTCCAGATGGTCAATACTGATTTTTCTAAAGCCATTCAAAAGCTAGAATCTATATCAAATGACAAAGACCCGTAGAGTCCCTCCATTGCTCAGAGTCTGCACAGTATACTGTTTTCACCTGTCCTTCCCTGCAGTGTTTAACTCCAGCTACCACCGGTGGACCCACTCTCAAACTGGTTCAGTTATTTACTTTACTGTGAATTGTTGCTGTGACATATGCTTTGCTGAAATTAAAAGATAGGCAATACATAATAGGATGCACACACAGTATGACATATGAAAATAAATACCACAAATTTGGGTCTAAAGTCTACAAGTCTAAACGGGCAATGTTCACAATCCCTCCCTCAAGCAATAGTTTGGTCACCTGCTCAATATATTGGCTGGACATGTCATTTCAACTGTAAACTCATACAGGCTTAGGGTTTGTGCTTGTCAGGGGTTGTGTGTCTATTGCCAGAGCATAAGGTCTTGCAATGCACTCATAAAAGCACTGTGTTTCAAAAAACTTTCTTTTTCAACATCAATGGAGAAAGAAGAAAGGAAAATAGTTGATTTCTTGTGCAAAAACAAAGTATGTGCCTTCTTCGCCAAATATTGATGACTTTGGAGATGATTATTTTAAGAAGAAAGGGATGTGAATGGGGCACAGCCATCTAGTTTCACTACAGTCATTAAGATTAAAGAAGTTAAAGCTTCAAACAAAAACAACAAACCTGCTGAAGCTTCAACTGAATGGCAAGAACAAAAAATGCATTCTCACAGGCCTAAGCTCCTGTGTACTATAGTCCTACACACTACCTAATGTCACGCAGCCATGGAGAAAAAAAGACCACAGAATATGAATCATTATTTCAACACAAATACAAGCTACACTATCAGTGTTTCCATACAGTGGCAGCAGTCAATGAGTTATATATTGGGGAAGGGAGCTTCATGTGTTGAAATTTTGTTTCCCTCGCATCAGACCAAGAGAAGGAAAGTCCATGCTTCACAAACAGAGTGCTTTATCAAATGGCCTCTTATTTTGTGTGCACTGAAGGTACAATCATAAATATATTTATGGCTGTGTGTGTGTGTGTGTGTGTGTGTGTGTGTATATATATATATATATATATATATATATATATATATATATATATATATTGGTCTATGTCAGATGATCAACCATATGATAAGAGTTTCTGAAAACTCCAAGCTTTTGAATAGAGACTGCGGTACAGAACAAATTGAGAAACAAATTGAAAAATGTACCCTTTTTCTCAGTCTAGTGTGATTTTAGAGTTGTTATATATGATTTGCAAGGGGTGTGCCCCCCTGCAAAAATGCAAAAAGGGTACAGTTCTGTATTTTTTTGTGTTTTCTTTTGATGTTCAAGTTTTCGGAAACTCGATCATATGGTCTCAACCGTATGAATTTTGAGCTTCAGAAAACTTGATCATGTGACACAGACCCCATACACGTGTGTGTGTGTGTGTGTGTGTGTGTATGTATGTGTATTGGAAATATTTGCTTTCCTGGCCTCTTTTATTCAACACTTCTCATCAGAAATGATAAGATTTGCCAGGTTTTGACTGTCTCTTGCTCTAATGATGAGTAATTATACTTTTATTTATTTAATATTTGTTTACCAGGAAAGCCCGACTGGACACATGTCCTTTTTCAGCGGAGGTCCAGGGAGAAAAGCTCCATGAGTAACAGTAAATTTTAATGCATGAATTACAATAATTAATAAAGTATAAAGTGAACAAAATGTAGTACACATAAGAAAATACACATTTGTTACATCATGACAACAAAACCTAAGCTTTGAGCCTTGCTAGTACTATCTGTAAAGTATGACTGATGTTAAGATATAAGGTTAAGACAGATCAGTAGGAACAAAGGATTAAACACCCGGGGAGAAGTTGGATATGTTTTGGGTATACTGTGATGTATCAGAGCACTCATGAGGGGTTAGTACAGGAACATAGCCACTTATTTTTTAGATAAGCTTTAAGTGATGGCTTAAAGTGGTTAGTGGACAAGATTGAGAGAATGGATTTAGGAAGGGAGTTCCATATACAAGATATATAGCTGGAAAATAAAGATGTTCCTGCAGTGTTGCTGGCCTTGGAGATGGTGAGCAAGTGTTTATTGTTAGAGTGAAGTGGTCTGCTGGAACTGTTAGGAAGGATGAGATTTTGTAGTGCAGGGATTCTGGTTGGTTGTGTTACAATTTTGGGAGTTAGAGAGAGTTGGCTGTAAAGAATAATGTTGGGAACTTAAAGCTGTACAATGATGTGTTCTATATGGGCAGTCAGATGCAAACTTAGCAATTTTATTATAACATGCTTCTGTCTTAGATAAGTCAGTTTTCCTTAGATTAGTTAAAATTGGAGAGGCATATAGTAGAGTGGAGAGCAAATGGTTTGTGTTAATGTCATTTTGGCCATTTTGGTCAGGAACTTTTTGTGCCTATATAGACTTCCAAGTTTCTTATGGACTTTTTTATTGTTAGGGAGACATGCAAGTAAAACTTTAGGTTATTGTCTATTTCCACTCCAAGGAGCTTTGTATGGGTTGTCGGGGAGATGACAGTATTGTCTTTGGCTGTTATGTTAATTGGTGGGCATGAGATAGAGGTCTTGTTAAGCTGGAAGAGTAATAATTTAGTTTTGTTTGGGTTCAGGATTAGATGGGCATTGGCTAACCATGTTTCAACAGAAATGAAAGATTCCTGTGTTTGAGAATGAAGAGTTGATAGAGAAGTGGCAGCACAGATGACTGTTGAATTATCTGCATTATAGAACCATGTGGTGTAGCTGTGTGTAGATTATTAGTAAAGAGGGAGAAAAGGGGAGGGCCCAAGATAGATCCTTGGGGGACACCAATGGATAAAGGAAGATGTGGAGATAGGTCACCCTGCCATAGAACAGATTGCTGATGGCCAGATAAATAGTTATGAAACCAAGCTGTGGCAGATGGTGAGAAGCATAGTTCAGCTAGTACATCTATTAGTTTGGAATGGGAGACCATATCAAAAGCTTTTGATAGGTCTAGAAATATGGCAGATACAAAGTTGTTGTTATTCCTGTGATGATTTACAGTATTCATGAAGGATAAGAGAGTAGTAGTGGTACTATGCGAAGGTGAAACCCATGCTGTGTGTTTGAGAGAAGGTTATTTGTTAGTAAGAATTTCATGACCTGGAGATGAATACACCTTTCAAGTAGCTTAGAAAGAGGTGAAAGAATAGCACTTGGACGATAGTTTGTCAGTTCTGTAGAATGTCCCCCTTTATGAAGTGGGATTACATGGGAGATTTTCCACAGTTGAGGAACCTTGTTTTTGAGAATGGATCTGTTTATAAGGATTGATACTGGGAAGACTATAGATTCAGCTGCAATTTTGAGGTATTCACTGGGTAAGTTATCTAAAGCAAGTGTAGTAGGTTTAAGTTTCTGTAGTAGTTTTTTATAGTGGCTGTAGGAACTGGGGAGAAAGAGAATGAGGCATAGCTAGTTGTAGATTTGATTGGTTTGGTATCGGGGGTAGGGGTTTGCTGCTTGGAAAGAGCAATTATAGATTCAATAAAATGTTTTTTTTAAAAATGGTAGCTATCCTACCGGAATTCCTGTTTGGGGCTGGTGTAGTAGATTTTCCTGGGTGAAGGACTGAGTTTATAGTAGGCCAGAGTTCTTGAGTGTTTTTTTGGTATGTGTTTTGAATGTTATGTTACAAATTCATGTTATCCTGTTTTATTTGTTTTTTGTCTTATTTCCATGTTCCTAATGCTGTTTAAAAACTACTGTGTTAGTCTTATGCCATAGTTCCTGGGCTTTATCTCTAGTTTTCAGAACGGCCTTAGAGTCTCTGCTTAGCCAGAGCGTAGAGTTTGATTTTACTCTGATGGTTCTAACAGGGACATGTGCATTTAATATATCTAAAAAACGATTAATGAAAGTGGTTCACAGCATCATCTAAGTTCAAGGTATTTGAGTGGAGTCCAATTGCACCTTTGTAGGTCAGCTAGGAAGTTGTCAAGATTAAAGTTATGTTTTTTTCTTTGTTTAAACATAGTAAGTTTTGGTGGGAATATGTGCTGTCTTATAAGAAATGTTAGTAGGTGGTCGCTGAAACGATCAGGAAGGCAACTTGTTTGGAATGAGTGAGAGGAGTTATTATAGCAATAATGTTAGCGTTTAGCTGTTTTACGGGTTATGGCGTGGTTTGTCCCCGAGCCGGCGAGAGGACCAAACAAGCCAACCGTGGGGTAACAGCATTACCCACACCCAGAAGTGGGTTATTGCTATTGATGTACTGTGCACCTGGGCAGTACAGAAAGCAAGATCTCCGTTTTTTTCATTTTTCGCTATGTTAAATGGGTTTAAAACGGAGATCTTGTTTTCTCCGTTGTTTTTTTTTCTCTGTTTATTATAGTTAAATGTAAGATGGCGAGAGCAGTTTTAAAAATAAGCAACGGACATCTCAGTTGCTTATTTTAAAGATTATCTCGCCATGTTAAACCCATTTAACATAGCGAGACAGCATTTTTAAGTAGAGTTATACTAATGGAAAAAGTCGGACCTTTTTCCATTAGTATAACTCAATTACAATGCCGAAAAATTACTTGCGTTTTTTTGGAAGTCATGGTATAATTAGTAATATCCAATCCAAGGTTGATTGTTTTTTGTTAGCTTTATCTATTCGGGTAGATTCTTGAAGAGTTTGTGTAAAACCATGCAAGTTTATGTGATGGATGGGGTGATCTCTATCACATACAAGCCAGTCTAAATAAAAATTACCCAGTATGAATGTCTCCTGACTAAGAGTACCACTTGCCCAGTGCAATAGACATTCTATAACTGGAGCATTATTTCCAGGTGGGATATAGCAGACATTTATATTAAGCATTTTTCTTGAATTTAGAGTTAGTGCGGTGTAGGCAATTTCTGCACTGTCGAGTTGTGGGGTTTTGCATTCAAGGAAAGTTAAAGTAAAATGGTCTTTAAAGAAGATAGCAGCTCCACCTCCTCTTTTCTTGAGTGTCTCCACCCGTAGTACGGAGTAACCTGGGGGTAGTATTTCATCATATTTTGCAACTGGTTTTAGCCGTGTTTCAGTGATTATTACTATGTCTGGGGCGTATGTGGCTAGAGTGGCATGAAGGATGTCAAATTTGTTGGCTATACTTCTAATATTAATGTTCCATTAGCAATAGGTCTGATTGTTTTCTGTTTAGGATTGGATGTGTAGGGATGTTGAGACTGCAGTGACTAGGAGGGTTGGTATTATCTCAGAGTGGTCCAGGGTTTGGGTGGATGGCACCACTAAGCAGTGGCCTACAGGCAATGTTGGTAAGTAATTTCAATCATTTGATAAGTTCATTGTTCAATAACCGAGGGTTATAGTGACTATCTTTAGTAGGTATTATATTAAGTGGAAAATACTGGAGGCTAGTAATATTGACAAGTGTGGAAGAGATGGCGAGATATGTACATGGAGTAGTATGGTAAGGTGGGTTAGTGGTGTGATGAAAAGCGGGTGTCTGGAATGTGTTGTGGTGATAAGTAGTGAGGGGAGACAGTAATATGAGTGTAGTAAGAAGTAATAGGTAAAGCATGAGCATGTTATAGGTCTAGGAGAAGGAACCAAGACAACAGGAAGTGCCTGTAATTGGATAGATAGAGTGAGGGAGTGTCCGCCTAGTGAATAACAGTAGAAGCGTTGCGGGCAGGTGGGATATGGGGGCAGGATAGGGAAGCGGAGTGAGCTCAAAGGGAGAACGGAGTAGCCAGAGCAAGCCCCAGCAGGAGGGAGTCCAAAATAAGCAATCAGGAGCAGGAAATTTAAGTAGGACAATACACTATGTCAGAGCTTTTAATATTATAGAAAACAAATGTTGCTAGCAAGCTCTTTAAGGATGAGTAAAGCTAGGGGAATTGGGACTGAGCTAAAGTTTTGTTTTGGAATAGTTTTTTATCTTAGACTCTAGAGCTCACCTGTTTGCATACAGGTGAGCTCTAGAGATCTTATACAATTAGCAGAGTATGTTACCACCTAGTGGCCGACTTGATTAAAGCTCTCCAAGCTGGAAGCTGAATGGAGCCTATGCAGCTGTGTTCACCTCACAATGATAGTCACAAAGTAGGGGGAAAATTGTTAAAACAATTCAATGACATTCACCTAATGAAGGCTTGTATATAAAAGTAAGTTGAAATTTCCCAGGGCTGATTTGAGCTTTTGCTGAAACTTTCCTTCAGAACCGGAGGGGGGGGGGGGGGGTGCGAATCCCAAGGCTTGCGGATGGCTCAAGCAAGCTAATGATTAATTGTAAAGGAAGGCTTGTATATAAAAGTAAGTTGAGATTTCCCAGGGCTGATTTGAGCTTTTGCTGAAACTTTCCTTTAGAACTGTTGGTGGTGGTGGTGGTGGTGGGGGGGGGGGGGCACAAATCCTGAGGCTTGTGAATGGCCCGAGCAAAAGTGAGCACAGACAGCAGACTAAGGGAAGCTCCTGCATGTTAGGACTACACTACATTTTATTTAAATGCCTCATATTTAACGCCTTCCAAGCAAAAAAGAATGTTACCACCATCAAATCATTTATTAAAAACAGAAGTCAGATAAGCAAGTCTCTCTTCCATTATTTTTGTAAGAATTCTCAAATGAATTCAATAACCCTACAATGAATAGGATGAAACTAATGACTTCATCTGTGATTATATAGCGTGTTTTTAGCTTAAGTAGTACTTTGGATTCACCTCACATTTACTGCAGTATAGGTCACTCTACTTTCTGACATTTCATTATTGTGCTGAAGACAGCATGGTCAGCAGCTGGAAGAATAACACCACCAACATATATAGTATGAAAAGGGCTAGCAAAAAAATTTTATTTAGATATACAAATTGATCCAAAAGTTAAATTAATTTCATTAACACAGTAAGGAGAGTGTTCATTAATTTAACACAATAAACAGTCATCCTGGTAAACTATGCAGAGATGGAACATTGTTTCATAAGAAGATCCCTTCTTCTCTACCTACAACTGCCTTCCACCTCTTTACTCTGAACTTAGTCTGAGTATGTCACAAGTAAGTCTGCTGTTTATGCACTTTAAAAAAACTGGACCCTAGTAATAAGGGTACTTGTAAAATGTCAAAAAGTTTTATGGCTGGAAGTCCCACACCTTAACACTATTTTAATGGACATTCCTCCCTGAAGATCTGTCTGTGCAACTCTTCCAAACTTTTCGAAGTCAATCCCACAGAAGATGGGATCTATGATACTCTTCCCAGATTTTAGCAGCATACCTTCCTTGAATTTGTACATTTGAAATTGTGGCCCATGTTGGGGTGTGTTTTGGCATTTCCACAGACATGTTATCAAAAAAAAAAATGTTAGCAAAAGGCATTACATCTACTCTGGCCAGGCCATAGCTTATAAAAGGAGGCCTATGTGCAGTGATCTGTGTGGTGCATGCTCTTTTGTTCACATAGGTGTGTCACAAAGAAATATAGATCTGCAATGCACAATGCTAACACAAAGCCATGTTTGTCAACACTGAGTCCCTCACCTCTAGAGAATAATTAAGTGAATCACGAAACAGAGGAATTGTTAGATCATTTTATTCGAGCATGTGGTGTTGGTGATCCTAATTTTACACATGATGATGAAGAATGGTGGCCTGAGGAAGATACTGCAGTCATGACCAACATAGTTCAGCCTGAAAGGCTTATTATGATGGACTTTGTAAAAGATATTTTTATACGGCTACTACAAGAACTGATGTCCCGGCACTTAAAGATAAACTGTGAGGGATGCAGAACTGATACTCTGTCTCAGAGGAGACACCACTGTGTATCTGAACCAGAGGAAGGCTATTGGAATAGGGTATTTCCACAACTGTATTCTCAGTTGCAACCCTGATGAAGAACACTGCTAGCTGAAAGAACTGCCTGGAAACTATGCTGTATCACATCATATTCTGACATAGCGCAGGAAATCATATTCTGATATAGCCTAGGCAATACAGACATTTTAACATAATTTAAATAGCTGATATGCATTTTGAGATTGAATTCATATATCAGCAACTGACACTATAAACAATGCTGTTGAACAAGCAGTCACATCTGGGAACTGTCAAAACTATTTCAGAAACTCTATACAGGCCCAAAGCTCTTCCCCATATTACTTGTAGCTTTATGGTATGGGAAGTTCTGACATAGAATACTGTGGAAACACCTGAACACTACTAAGATGGGTACCATTTAGGAATTGTATTTTAGAAATAATGAAAAGCAAAAGATTGCAAAATGTTTGATGGATATAGCTTCATAAATGAATGACAATGTACCCAGAAAGCAGTACAATGCCTCTAACTGTGACAAACAGTGTTTTATTCAGACTGTAATGAGTGAGGTCCACAGGGCCATGTACTGGTAGCTTTGATATACACAATGGATATTTGCTGTTCCTCTTTAAAGCAGCAGCCACAAAAACATGTCAAACATTGTATTTGTTTGTTGTGAAATTTTAAAAATGTGATTTTATACAAGGAGTCATGTAAATGTATAGGTTTTGCAAGTGTAACATAATGGAGTATGTGCCACTGTGATGCCCATGCACGGGCCCAGTAGTGAAGGAGCCTCAATCCTCACCACTAGCAACACTGAGGGATGTATATAATGGGAGGATGACAAGTACACACAAAGTAAAGTACAATTTCCCTTAAGAGCA
The DNA here is from genome assembly GCF_019279795.1 of Protopterus annectens. Lineage (NCBI taxonomy): Eukaryota > Metazoa > Chordata > Ceratodontiformes > Protopteridae > Protopterus > Protopterus annectens. Next base: position 351,564,399 of record NC_056725.1, on the reverse strand, counting down.
CACAGAGATCACAGTCAGTCTGGGACAGGTTTCTCCTTCTCTCTCCAGATCCCCAGTAAGACTCCCCACTGGCACAGCTATAGGGTTAACATCTCAGCCAAGTGGTCAAGCCAAAACCTCCAGTACCCTCTCTATCCAACCAGTGCTTCGTGTCCCTGCCCAAGTAGCTGACTGACTGACTGACTGACACATACACACACACACACACACACACACACACACACTTTGAGATTTGATTTATATACAAACACACAGACACTCCTGGGGAAGGCTGGCACAGGTTTACTAGCTATGCTCCATTCTACCCAGACTCTAAGGTAGTTATCACTGCCACCAACCACTACATATCAGCTACTCTAAGACCCTTACAAAGGGTGCCCAATCCTACTTTATAATGTTACTATTATCCAAATGGTAAGAGAGACCAAGAGCAAGGCTATTGGAATGGCCTATACAGTGTCACCAAATACATATGTAAGTACTCTACAAGCTTAACTATCTCCAAACAAACCAGCCACAATTAAAAGGTTTAAATCTATTTAATAGTAAATAATAAAAGAACAAGGCAATACTCAAACAACACAATAACTGTAGAGTTCAGAATCACAGGCAATATTTTAAAACAACATTGCTGGACAGTCTCAAATAAATACAGAAAACATCTAAACTAATCTTTACTATATTCCCATCTATATCTAAAAGAGACTATGCCCTAAGTAACTTTCTTAAACAGCAAGGCAAATGCAGATGATGGATGTTTCTAGGTCCAAGACAAGATACAAAATGCCTAATCTTTCTCTGAGAAAGTTCTTAATTAATAATCAGCATTACTGCTGGTTTAGCTTCAATGACACCACTCTTTCTCACCTGACTTCAGTTCCCAGGCAAAACAGATACTTAAAATTGAACACCTCTGTGTCAAAAATACATCTCTGTCAGAAGTGTGCAGCTGCTAGGAAGTCATAGAGCAATAAAACAACTTTTACATTTGAAAGCTAGTAATTATTTCTGTTTCAAGACAGTAGGAAAACCTCTAGCTCTAGATATTGTGTCTGCTTGCTGCACTGAAACTGAGATAACACAATCATAAAACACTTTACTTTTCAACTCATTTTCTTGAAGTTTTGCAAGTTAACTCTGTATGTTCCAGCTTCTACTATTAAAACATACATTTGCACAGGTATATAGTTTATATACATTTCTGCTCTTTTCCAGTAGGGCACACTGTGGTTAAATTCTTGAAGCTCAGTACATAACATACAGTTCTCTTACATTTGTAAGACAAACATGTGAATCATATTAATATTCACAAATAACATATGATTATTTACAAAATTCCAGATAGTCGGGCTGGAAGTGTCACAGCCATAATAAAATGTTATACCCTTGAATAGAGTCATGCATTTTGTTTTATACAACTGTTACAGTTAAGATGAGGGATATGCTAAAATATATGTGTGTGTGTGTGTGTGTGTGTGTGTGTGTGTGTGTGTGTGTGTGTGTGTATATATATATATATATATATATATATATATATATATATATATATATATATATATATATATATATATATATATATATATATTGACCCCATATATTACCTGGTAGTCAAAATGGGTAACCATTTAAAATGTTGGGACCTGCTAGAATGAGTGCAGAAATGTGGAGATTAAATGGTCAGAAGAACAGAGTTAGTATATTAGTAAGTCAGAAATGCCATTTTGCGGAGTATTCCCTTTTTTCTCAGGTATGGCAGTCCTGGAGTTGGTATATGCAAGTCTAGGGGATATGAGGTTGTGCAGGTTGGCTTGTCCCCTCTGCAAAAAGAAGTTTTAAGGGCAATAGTGGTTTTCAAGATTTACTTTTCTTTGGACTTTCGGTCTTTTTTTTTTTCAGCTTTTCAGCACTCAGCATTTCAAGTGCCAACATTTCAATAGGGAGCTGTCAAAATGGCTACACTTACAGTATGCACATGCTATGCACAAGCATGTAAGAAAACATTATCTAAGAAACAGAGTGGTAGTGAGCAATATTGGTGCTCAGTTGCAGGCTAATCTTGTGGACAAGTTCTTATTTTTAGAGTACAGTGATGGGTTTCAGTTTATTTTAAAAGCAATTTATGTACTGTCCAAATATGCTTGGACTGTTTTATTAAAAAATAGGGCTGGTAAAAGTGTTGCAGAAGCTTTCAAAAAACTTTTAGTTGTGGTATCAAACCCGAAAAATTACAAACAGATTGGGTTTTTACATTTCTTAATGCTGATGTTCAAGCACTGTTGTAAAAGCAAAATGTTCATAATTTTATAACCACTAATGAAGTCAAAGTCTGTATTGTAAAACGATTTAGCCACACCCTGAAAACAAAAATGTGATGGCATTTTGTACCTATTAGGTACATATCGGTATATAGACATAATACCATCAGTAACATCTGTGGTGGTGCAGTGGTAGCATTGTTGCCTCACAGCAAGAGGTTGGGTGGACGTTTGAAAGACATGCGTAAATGGGCATGCCTTAGTTGAAGGTTGAACGTCAAGCTGGCACCTCAGCATTTGTGAAAGTCTACTGCCAATCATTACTGGACCGGAGTTCCGCTGTGGTGACCCCTAACCGGGAAAAGCCGAAAGACAAACAACAATAACAGTCAGTAACTACAGCCTATAATGAAAGTTATCACAGAGCCATCCAAATGAGACCTATCAACGTTGCTTTCCCAAATTCATTACATGTTTGTAAAACACTGTATGGTGACCTTAAATACTCATAGGAAAACCTCTTTAAATTTAAACTAGGTGATAAAGTACAAGTATCATGAATTAAGAAGACACATGATAAGGGGATTGAGGCAAATTTTAGAGAAGAAATATTTATTTCAGAATGTCTAGCCAAACCTGTCCCTGTGTACAAGTTAAAAGATTATGATGGTGATGAAATAAAAGGTACCTTTTATGTACAAGAACTGGTAAAAACTGAAGATTCATGATATCATGTGTATAGAACTGAAAAAATACTTTCTCAAAAAATGAAAGGCAAGTCAAGAAAAAATGGCTTTACCAAACTGGCATTGATGGCCCTCAAAGTTTAAAACCTGGGTAGATCTTACACAGCTAAAAAAAGTAAAAGTATAAAATGAGTACAGTCCATGAGTTTGTGTTGTGAGTTTGTGACATTTGGGTCTGCGGCATAGTTAAAAACAATGGATGGGAATGGATTTTATATTACATTATCTAGCAATGCATCCTTACAAATGTTCCCCAAAAATACAATTTCTGAATATACTGTAAAATTAGAAAAATCCATCAATTTAACCAACTCCATGGGACAATATTGCACATGAAGACAGCAGATTTTCTGCTCGTGAGATAGCTAAATCCATTTTTAAGTTAAAAATACCTAGAGATTACAACAGTGTCATTGATGTGGTCAGAGCCATCAAAAAGCATGCTGGCCTAGTACTTTCTTTGGACTAAAATGATGAGAGAGAAAAATAAAATATCATATTGGTGCTGGTCATTCATTTACTGTGCATGGAAACCTAGCACATATTTTGGGAATGCTCCCTGGGGTACAGCAGTTGCCTACACTATGAGGACATCAGTGAATTGATTCTATACTATGTACTTGTATACTGACCTTAACGAGCATCAGAGAGTTGGGGATACACTTGTGCAATTGCTATGAAGCATGGAAGTTGCTGGTAAAAATAATGCAATCATTACTTTCTGCTATGATAAGCCAGACTGTATACCAATCACAACACAAAATTTGACACTAACAGTTGTGATAAAAAATGGTCAAGACCGAAGTACATTTTTGTTTGGTAAGGTGATTGTGAAGCTTCATCTATGCTGTATTAAAGTATAAGCAGGATATGGTCTACTGGGGTTTCACTGTGCCCCTGACATTCATGCTGTCAGAATAGGTGGCAAATTTAGAGCATTATTTAGAAAAGCTATACCTTTTATACAGAGAGGATTTCAGGCTGCAAAGTCGCACCTTAAAATGGCTGCTTAAATCATTGTTGGTAATTTGAGCTCTACGACATCACCCCCATCATCACCACTACCACCATCACCATCACCACCCCCAGCTGCAAGAACAGTCTGCATTAGTAGTTTACAGAGGACCTGACAAGAGGAGGTGGGGTGAGGCCCCCCCAGGAGTTAGAGTTTGTATTATTAAAAAGCTGTATGCTCAAAATAAAAGAACAGTCAGGAAATCCAAGGAGAAAAAGTATCATAAACCTAAGAAGCTGAGGGCCATGTTTTAACTATGGCTGTGGTGCACTACATGTTGCAAGAACTTGCTAAGTCTAAATTATATCTTTTCACTTTACCACAGACTCAAACAAGTACAGAAAAATCCTGTTTTGTTGAATTACCTCCTTTGTCAGCTATACGTGACAATGCACCCATAGAGTTTTACATGTCTGATAATGGTGAGGATTACATAGATCTAAACAGCACTATGTTGTGTAGCCTACAAGATTGCTAAGGTGGATGGAAATGGCATAGAGGACATTGCTAGAGTGAGTTTAATAAATTACCGCTCAGCTACTATTTTTAGTCAGGTGGATTGTTGTAGTGTGCAATCATCTCATAAGTCACAGTACTAACTACTACCCCAACAGAGCAATCATTGAATCATTGCTTAATTATAGTGGAGATACTCTTGCAGTTTTCAACAAGATTATTTTATATACGGAAATGTCAGGACAACATGAAAACACTTTTATCAATGGCCCAAACAAAGGCTTTAAAAAACATGCAACTTTCACAGCCAATAGCAATATTTTAGAACTACTGGGGCCAATTCATGAAAATATGTTCTTTTGGGAAAAAATACTTTTCAGTGATGTGGCTGTTAAAATTAGACTGCATATTAATTCTGCAGCCATCTATATGAAAAGACTGAAAATACTGCCTGCATTGTGTATTGGGTATGCACTGGCTTTAGAGACTGTCAATGTCAAATACCCTGTCGATCTGGTTTCATTGAACGTTCATTCTATAGATGCTGGGGCACTTGTTTGTAATCAGGGCAATCTATGTATTAGATGGTTGCCTAAATTAATGGTGATTGATTTGGTAGATAAAGATGCATTCAGCGGTACACACAGTAAAAAAGACTTTAATTTTAAACACTATGACATTAACTTTATAGCCCTTTATGTCAACGATGAACAGGTCCCTGGTAAACCTTTGCAATGTGATTTTGCACATAGCAATGCTGTTAGAAAATACAACAATTTAGTTTGTGCTAGTGGGAGATGCATGAAGGACAACCACCCTCCTGATTGAGCTTGTGGGTTCTGTCAGGGATACACATTAATTGCCTTTGATCACATCCCTGATTACATGGTTCTGCATCACTAATAGTGAATACTCAGCCAAAATCGACGGCTGGTGAACACTGGCTAGCTATTTATCTACCTGACCATATTACTGGGACTCAATGTGGGTTTGCATCAGATTTGCCAGAGAGGTGACCCAATGCTTTAATAAAAATAATGGAAAATATAGTAATTTGCAAATATATGTTTGTTTTTCATGATTGGAAAAAATATCTGTTTGAATTATAATTCCCCATAAATGGGACCATTAAGTCTGAACATTGGAAGAGTTGAAGCAGAAACAGCTCTGCTACTGCTGTATTCTAAGTGCTAGATAGATTTTTCTGTTATGTATACATTAATAAAAAGATTAACTGAAAAGCTTTGTATTCCAAACAGTCAGCCACAGACTGCCTTAACATGGAACCTGCCCTGATAGTGATGGAATCTGGGTGATATAACAAAAGTGTAGCATAGAATGCTACTTTTGTCACACTGTAAACTAATTTTGTGTAACCCCTTTTCTATATTTGTTCTCCTATATATTTGAAAAATAATTATAGGAAATATTCTGCAACCTTACCTGGAGAAATCAAGCTACAGCACTCTGCAAGCTTGATCTGGCTCTCTCTGCTTCACAATGTCACCCGATTCCCAACCATCTCACCCCCCGATCTTCAGCTTTATACTAGCCTTTCTGCACCCTCCTTTCATCAATAACAATGCCTCCCTTAAAGAAATATAACAAAGACTCAAGCAATACCTACACATGATAACAAATATCCTCATCCTAATGTCCTCCTCTGTTTTGCCACACAGTTAACCACCAATATCACCCTGCTACATATAAATTCTCTGTTATTTCCTTTTTCATCCCTTCACACCCACCATTTCAAAAACAATGCCTTAACTAGTCCAGTATGATTTCTCTCCTCCTGCAAGCTATCCACTCATGCCTATCACCCCACTTCCATTAGTTCCCCTTCATAATCTACCCACACATACTTCATATTCCCTTCCCAAAAAATATTGTACACTTTCAAAATTCTCTTTCATCTCCTTAACAACACCCCATTCAAACCCTAGTTTCCGATGCATATCACACTAAAAACATTCAGCCAATGGCGACACTATATGGCATTCGCCACCCACCATATTAACTCTTCTCCTTTTCTCTCGCTCATCTTCTATATTATTTCTCAATGTTGGGAGGGTGGCCTAATGGTTAAGGTGTTTACCTTACAAACACAAGGTGCAGGGTTTGAGTCTCACAAGGGATAATTGGCTAGGCTGAAAATGGCTTGCAAGGGCAGTTAGCTTAGTACTAACAGATGAACCTATACACAAGGTGCAGGGCTTGATTCTCACATGGGGCAATTGGCTAGGTTTAAAAAATGGTCCACAAGGGCAATTAGCTTAATACTAATCTATGAATCATAACACTTTGTTGGGAGGGTGGCTTAATGGCTAAGGTGTTTGCCTTACAAACACAAGGTGCAGGATTTGAGTCTCACAAGGGATAATTGGCTAGGCTTAAAATGGCTCGCAAGGGCAGTTAGCTTAGTACTAAACTATGAAACTATGTTCAATCCCCTCCAAACCCACACTGCACCACCCAGTCCCCCAACACTCCCATCACTTTGCAAACATCTTCTAACAAGCCTCCATATATGGCTACATTCACTTCTTCCCTAATTACAACTACTTCCTGGATGGTGGACCATGACAAAGTAATGCTGAAGGAACCCTTGAAATGCAATCTCCCTTGAAACTACAACTTAAAGCTCATGCCAAGACACCTTTTGACTTTCTGCAAAAGAAAAGCACTCTCCACATCTTGGTAATACTTCCCCATGCCATAGTTTACCTCCTCCTCCTGCTTCCTTACAGAATATCAAAACTCTTCTACAGAGCATAGCCTCAGCAGTAAAAAACACTATCAGCCTCATTCTACTCAGTGGCTTCAACTTACTACTGAGCCTGATCTTTAATGATGTCATTGACAGCCGATTCAATGTAAACCTTAACCATTTAGTGCAAGAAACCACCCATCCCAACCTGAGAAGAAACAACCACTCCTTAGTTGACCTAGTTATCACTGACAATCACTTTTCAATCTCGGGTATCACCATCCATCCTTCCAAACATCCATCCATCCACCATCCATCAGTGATCACTGACCAAATAGCTTTCTTCTAAATCTCCCTTAAAAAACTCCATCAAAATTATGATCTATTAGACTCAATTCAGACAACAATATCCAAAAACTTAAGTCAGTCCTGTCCTCTTTCGATTGGCCACTCATTCTAAACTTCAGTAAGGCCAGTTCTGCAGTAGAATCATTTACCATCACCCTTAAAAATATGCAGAACATATACACATGCTGCATACTTTTATCAAGACTATGTAAACCTAAAAAGATTGAGTGAATAACCAGTGAAATAAAAGCACTAATAAAAGGAGAGGAGACCTGGCATAACTGCAATGGTAATCCTCTCCCAGAAACCTAGTAAAACTTTGCATAACTTAGAAACCTAGCAAAGCACACAATAAAATGTCATAAAAGTCACACTGTGAAATCAAACAAGATTCAATAATCAAAACCCTAAACAATTCTGCAAAGTGGTAAACCAACTAAGTGGGAGAAAAGTTGCAAAAACCTACCAAATCTTTGCACCAAACTTCTCCCATCTTGATTTTCTTGCAGAATGTTATTTTCTTGCATAATGTTGCTAGCCTCTCTACAATCTCAAACAGCAATACATCTTCCCCTCATACTCAGATCTCCCCTTATTTTCCTTCCTTCTACAACAAACATAACAACTAAAGACACTAAGCCCATCATAAAACAAATACATATTGACATCTCTCCGATGCTGAAAGCCAACATCCTTGGTTTATTTTTCACTTTAGGGAACTTATCACTGAACACCCTCCCCATGTATAGGTTCATAGGTAGGTACTAGGCTATCTGCATGAAGGCATTTATAAGCCTAGCCAGAATGTGTTGGCTTTTGCCACCCCCTTAGATTAGTTCCCTGTGCCTCTGTCCAGCAGAGCCACTAAAGTGATCCCCGGGGTAAACTTTGTTTCCCATCTACTCATCAAGGGTGAAGAGTGTTAGCGAGGAGCTCTGCCTAATATAGATTGGAATCTTGTTCCAAAGCATGGGAAGTCACTGGGACAGGAATCTATCCCTCCAGCATGTCATATTTATTGTTGTGGTGAGGTTTAAGTCCCATCTTAGACAGCTGTAGGCCATCTGCATATGTCAACCAAAGTGTATTGACAATACCTAGGTGGACCACAGTGAAATTCAGTTTATGTTGGCACATCCATGTCTATATATAGCAAAACATTATGACAAACATATGGAAGATCACAATAGTAAACACACTCCTAAAGCAATTTAACCCCCTCTAAAGTCTCACATTACCAACCCTATCACCATCCTGCAAAAACCCTATGAGAACTACTAGAAGAACTTGTATACAACCTACTCTCAATTTCTCAGCACTAACAATCTTGTCTCACACAAACAACACAGCTTTGGGTTAGTTCGCAGCACTATGACAGCTTTATGGACTATAAAAGATGATATCCCCTTCCTGGGCATAAACATAGGGCAGCTCACAGACTTCATTTGTATAGAGCTTACCAAAGCATTTGATCTTGGCAATCACAGTATGCAGTTACACCACCTATTGACATAGGTATCAATCAAGATACCATTCCCTGGTCTGACTACTTTCTGTCAAACCATCACTTCTCTAAGTCCATTCCTCATTTTCACTCATCTCCAACCTCAAGAGAGCCATTCCTCAAGGTTCCATTCTGCCCCCTGTCCTATTCTCTGAATACATGAAGAAACTATTTTATCACCCTCCTCACACCTTCACATGCCCGTCTACCACTCCAGTTACTGTCACTAATACAAAAGAACTTCAGTCCAGCTTTTTCATACTGAAAAAACAGCTAAAACCTTTACTTATTTTATCCAAAACAAAAAAAAACATGCTCTTTGGTACAAGGAAAAGCCTCTCAAAATCTCTTCTCCACTACATATTATTGATCATACAATCACTCTCATTGAAAATGCCAATGGATTCCAATATCTAAGAATTTGGTTAGACCCATTGCTGAATTTAACATCTCATAAAGACAATATAAGGAAAAAAAATTAACTTACTACTTTTTTGAGTGAAAAAATCTCCCCCTTCCTGCAATGCATCCAGAACAGCAGTGGGCAAATACATTATTCTCTCCCATCTAGAGTATGGCCTACTAACAGTATTGAAATAAACACCACACCTTTACAAACAAAGCAAAACAAGATTTGTAAAGTCATTGCACTCTCCTCAAAACTCAAACACCACTGCAACACCCTAAAAAAAGAAAAATGGCTCCCAGCCAAAGAAAGAATAGAACTTCTGCTAGGCTCTCAATTATTCAAATTTTTTTATAAACAAATGACTTCTCCCCTGGCATCCAAACTAATAAAACTCCTACCATCAAACAACATCAGAAATCACAATAGCTCTGCTCCCTCACTGCAAGCCCCCAATACCAAGTTTCATTGTTCAGGTCACTGATGCTTAATTCTTCATCCCACACTATGGGAATCCCTCACTTCCCATCTTAAACAACAAACAAGCTCCTTTCTACTTACAATTATGGCTTCAGTTAAAGGCTAACCTTAAGAAAGCAGCCAAAGGCAATGGATTCCCCCAGTTACAATTTGTGAGGCTTTCAAGTTCACCAAAGTCCTTTAAATCCTCAAAATTGTAGTGCGTCCCCATTTGCTTGTAACTCAACATCCAAGGCCACTGCTTCATGCACCAGACAACATTACAAAATCTTCATCAGTATCTGTGGGCTTCCCTCTTGTTGGCCACACTCCACTCCTTAAAGCTGATAAAATGTAACCAACTTGTTGCTTAGTTGACAACAGAACCATACATTACTCCTTTGGTGGCCACTGCTGCTCCACAATTACAACACCCCTCAATTTTACTGGCCAGCACCAAAAAAAAGGTCACTTTTACAATTTGGAGGTCCTTTCTTCCTTCTAGGAAGAACACCGGGTTCTAGTGCCCTCACAGTCTACTATCACAAGGAATATATGGAAAAAACAAAGATAAAAAATATAGATCTGCCTATTGCATTGCTTAAAACATTGTGCTTGGGGTGGCTGCCCCTTCACCACAACCTAGCTGCTGTTTTGGTCATCAGATATACTTTAATTTGCTATATTTACTGTAAAGCTCTGTCTGTAGTTATATTGTATGTGCTGCAATGCTCTCTCTATGGTTGCATCATATTGTATCTCTCTGTATTTTTGTTGTTTTGCTAATGGTTTCATGTTAATTGCCAACAGGTTAGAGTTGTATGTGCATGTATATATGCCTGCAACCACTATGTGTGCAGCAATGATCTGTTTGCAGTTGAGGACACTGCGGTGCTTATTCTGTTCCCATACTGTCTTTATTCAGAAAACTAACATGAGCAACAATACGGCAACAGAGAGCATTGCAGCATAATGTGAAGCACATTTGCAGATTGCAAAGTGAATATAAAATATGAATTTTCGGTTAGCGTTGTCGCCTCGCAGAAAGAGGCTCTCCGGTTTGATTCTCGGCTGGAGTCCTTCTGTGCAGAGTCTGCATGTTCTCCCCACGATATAATTCACTTTAAAAGACATGCAGGTAGGTGCATGCGTGAGTGGGTGTGCCTTCCTTGAAGGTTGGGCATCGGGCTGGCAACTTGACACTGTAAGAATTCAATGCCAATCATTAGCATACCAGAATTCCGCTGTGACGACCCCTAACCGGAAAAAGCCAAAAGACAGTATAATGCATCTGTGCAACATGTGTCTGAGTAACAAAATCTGACTCTGGATAACAAAAGACGAGAAAGATACCCTGTTATAATACGACAGGTACAACATTATCGTACAATTTCGCATTTTCTCATCATGCAGTCATTTGCATATGACATTCTCTTTGACTTTCCAACTGTCATACATGTGTAGTGTATGTCTGAATCACAATTGTCTTGCTGTTGTATGAACTAATGCAAATAACCACTGTGCACATCCATTCTAACTGCTATGAACACCATCCAAAAACATGTCGCTTTTAGGAGCATTAACACAGTACTGACATTTCTATTAACTTTTTGCAATGTGTGTCAATAAACTCATTTACAAACAGTTTAGCTATATGGCTCGTCCGTGTCTTAACACATTGTGTTTAGTTGCAACAGTTTTACCTCAGAGTGACCTCAGCTCAAGCAGATATTTAATCAATCTTTTAATTTATAGGTTTTCCTTTTACACAGAATATTAGACAAAACATTTAAGCCAAAAACTACATATATATTTTTTAGCTAATTGACAGGTACCAGAAAAGAAAGCTATCTGTGTGTTAGTCAATAAAGTTGTTTCTACTTTTCCCTGTATGTTCTTACTTTTCTATTGCTATTTATATGTTAAATATTGTTTGGTAACAATACAAAGACACCCTGGAATAAAACAAACATAATCACAACAGCTGTGTACCTGCCTCTTTAGTTTAGCAGTGACTTTTTTGTTAATTACTGCTTACTTTGAAGCTAAATGTAATAATAATGCAAGCTGCGTAATGCAATCTACCTGCACATGTGAGAGCCAAATGCCATTAACTTTAATGAAAAATCTTGAGAAATGATGCATTAAATATTTTTGTTTCCTGATGTTCTGAGCATTTACAAAATATTTTAAAGGATTTATACCACTATTCTCATCATCAGCCCTTCTTCCCCTTCGTTTGTGCTACATACACAATGTCTGTCTTTGGTTTCATGCTGGAACCAAAATCTCTGACTGTCGTGGCCAAAATACTGTATTGTGATATGGTTTGATGATTTTCCATTGAGTTGAAAATTATAGGATAAGGTATGTGAAAGATTAGGTATTCAAAGTGCATTCTAAATCACATAATGTGATAAGATTGTGAGATGTAAATACAGAAAACACTGTGCTTAGCATCACAAAGGAGATTATTTCTGCAAATACACCTATTTTAGGCTAAGACTGAAAAATCACCTACATTACTGAACAAACAGAAAAGAATTACATTAATTCTGTAACAGTCACGCCCTCAAACAGGATATAGTTTCATTTTGGTCAGATATATATATATATATATATATATATATATATATATATATATATATATATATATGCATGATGTTTCTTCAGGCAGCAAGCCCCCTGTAAGCTTCACACCCTTATTTGCTTATACCATCAATTACAAAGTCAGCACATCTTGCAGCTAGAACAATATACTGTGTTTCAGTGATTGTGCACTAAAGGGTCATTTTGTCTCTGGTTTGATGCTTGTCCTTGCACCCATTTTTTTATTTTTATTATTTATTTTACATTTGTTTACCGGGAAAGTCCAACTGGATACAGGTCCATTTTCAGCGGAGGCCCGAGGAGAAAAGCTCCACATTACAATACATTACATGAGAGTAAAAAGAAGTAGAACATACATACATATGGCATATATACACATCAGGACAACATGCTGGTGATTAACAAACATACATATAGCATATATACACACAACAGGGCATCATGCCAGTGATTAACATTTCTTACAGTAGACATTTGATTATGTAGACACACTGAAACCATTCTAGCAGAAACAGATTTCACAAAGCTGTACTGTTCCTAAAAAATAACAATGTGATTACATTTCTTCATAGGTCACCTTATCCTTGGACCCTGCAACAGAGACTTAACCCTCAGTATGTTAACAGCACTCTGCTGTCACCATCCCATTGTTATCATTACCTTTTCATTTATGTGGCATGCAACTCCCACATAGTATGCTGCTTTGCAAAGCCACATCCCACACATTGCTAATAGTGCAAATTACACATAATATACAGCATTTTGTATGATATCATGAATCATCCTAGAGAGACTTACCAACCAGCCTCTTCATAAGAAAAGACCCACAGTACCAGTTCTCATGGTAAGTATTATCAACTGATGGTGATTATAGTCCATACATTTTTTTTATTTATGCTTTTTTAACTGTGTTAGCCTTAACAGGCTAGTGGTCTCATTTCAGGAGTTACCCAAGACTGTATTTATACAATTTCTACTGGTGTAATTTGGGTAGGGTAACAGAAAAATTTCTTTCATCTTTTTCATAGGTGTCATGAGATCTTTTACATCCACCTGAGCTACAACCAACTTAAGCAGATGCGACATGAGTTTAACAACTCATCTGAAGGATAACACACTCAGGGGTGCAGCACCCATCTTATGATGCACTGCAGTGTCAGCAATACAGCCACATGTTGTGGGAAAAGAACCCACAACCTTCTCCACCAAAGGCAAGTGTGCTACCTGTTGCGCCACTGACAAAGCATTCTCAAGCTCATGCATCCCCTGACTGATGTAAGCAAATTATTTTATATTTAGTAAGTATAACAAATGCAACTCGGGCAGCAATATTTCACCCCCACTACTACCTAATTCATTGCTTGTTTAGACACCTAAACAAGTTTCTCAGAACTTGTTTTTAAATTATATACAATATTGAGCTACCTGGCAGTGTAAACACTGACTCTAGTTAAGTAATTTACATTTACTTATGTTGATGTGACAGCCAGCTCATGTAAACATGGAAAAAAAAGAGGTTTAATGATAACAACAGTGATAACTACTGAAATTCAGCCAAGAGTATGCTTTTATAGTTAATATTTAGGATGCATCAATTTGTGATTCATACAGGTTTTTCCAGATGTGATTAACATGATTAATTTGTAAAATTAGAAATAGCTACTTTTGTTTCAAATCTCTTCATAGTCCTTGTCTGAATTATCCAAAGTCCACTCTATCTTCACTATCACTATCTTCTGAAATTTTCTTTTATTTTTCCTTCTTGTTCTTGGAGGTTACCAATTAAGTGTTTCTATCAGCCTGTGCCCATTTGGTTTTGCTGGCTAAAGGAAGCTATGAATAATCTTAGATGCTGGAGATTTCCTCTTTTAATGGAGGAATATAAATCAGGGCCAATATTAGGAGAAATGGTGCAATAAGCAAAGGATCTATGACAGCTTCTAGTGTCCACTAGTACCCCCCCCCCCCCATGCACATCTCTCAGTGCTCTCCCTGTTTTCCCACTTTCCGGACCCTCACATAGCATCCAGATATCTTTTTCCGTCCTTTTCTCATACATGGTCTTATTATTTAGCTTTTTCATACATCCTTTATACCCACCCAAGTTGGCAGAGACTGCACTATAATAACTATTCAAGACTTGATTAGAACAGGAGTCTTCAGGTTTCTAGGCTGCCAGAAGCCATGAAGTGCTACATGGTCCAAAGTATATTTTACAAATTTTTCTTCCAACTTTTTCTTCCAATAATGGTGTGAAAAAAACAATGACTAAGGAAAGAAATCTGATCTTATTTTTTTCTCTTTCAAGACAAAATAAGATGTGTGTAAGGTTTAATTTTCAAAGATGAAAAAATAGTGGTTCCAAATAAACCAATAAGGCAAATGCTTGTGAGGAAAGATAAATCATACCAGGGAATAGTGTCTACCTCTCATCTCCCACCCTGAAAAAAAAGTCACCTTATGTGATTGGGAGGAAAGTAAAAGAAGACATGGCCAGTGTCTGTCATACATTTACACAGCATATCTCCTCACCCCATCCCCAAAAGGCAGCAAACTTCTGTATACCACTCCAATGTCGGGCTGGGATGAAAGAGAAAACACAAATAGCCTTAGTAAAATTGATCCCCTGCAAAACAGTAAAAACTTGTGCTGTAGAAGTGAAAGTCTAACAACATATTAAGCTGAATACCCTGGGTACAGCTATTTCGAATAATGTTCATAGGCTGGTACTAAGCTAACTGCCCTTGTGAGCCATTTTAAGCCTAGCCAATTATCCCTTGTGAGACTCAAACCCTGCACCTTGTGTTTGTAAGGCAAACACCTTAACCATTAGGCCACCCTTTCTCCAATGCAGATGTCAGAAAATTGAGGTTCAACAATGTCATTTAAAAAAAAATAGTTTCTGACTTTATTTTTCAAGGTATTAAACAAATGAAGAACTGTCATTCTTTGCTTTGATAGTAAACCAGATGTGTATAGACCATCTGCTTTGGGCATCAACTGGGATGGGCAGAATCCTCTAAAATGGACCACAGACTGTGCTGCGTGTCGGAGCTCGCCACTCAACAGTGTAATAATTGGCTCCAAGTGATTAGTTGTGTTGACTAATATTGCTAAAAATGGATATGGGTATTTGCCCATGATAAGTGAGTTGAAGACCCAGTGTACTTCAACCATGCCAGGGACCCATGCTAATGGTGGGAGAGGTTGTATCCCTTTTCACCATTGTGTGCCCACCATAAAGCCCAGCAGCCCTGAGTCAATAATCAACCTGCCAAACATGAACTAATGATTGCTACACTCATTGTAGGTTCACTGAAAGGGTGTAGCTTAGAAGTGGATGACATGATGGTAAGAAGAAGGCTGGACATCCTCTCTTATCCAGAAGAAAAGATAGAAGGGTAGTGCAGCAAAGCCAATTGGCTAGGGATCCAGTCTACTACTCAGGAGGAGTCCAGACTAGAAATGGTGTGGAAATTGTACTGAGGGAGAGGCTTCAGAAGACAGTAGTAGGTGTCATTAGAATTAGTGGTAGACTCATGGCAATCAAAATCCATTATAAGGATAGTGCACTATTCATAATCTCAGCCTATGCACCACAGCAGGGTTGTGATAGTGAGGAAAAGAGTTATATTATACAGCAGTTGCAGGACCCACTAGATAAAACAAGATAATACAAATTGGTGTTAATAATGCAGGACCTGAATGCACTTATCGGGACAGGCAGAACAGGAGATGAGGACTGCATGAGTCCATATGGCTGGGGCAAAAGGAATAAAAAAGGAAAGACCATCCTAGATTTCTGTATGGCAAATGGCTTGATGGTGGCAAACACATGGTTCAGCAAGACAGAGAGAGAGAGTCACAAAATCACATACCATAGTGGCCAACACACAATTCAGATAGACTTCCTCCTAGTAAAGAAAGGGCACTGGGGTTGAAGCAGTGATTGAAAAGTCATCCCCTGTGAAACAGTCAGCACACAGCATAAACCACTGGTTGTCACAATCAGCAGCAAGCTGTGGTCAAAAAGGCTCTGAAGTCAATAGAGACCAGGCTGAAGATGTGTAAATTGACTGGAAAGAAAGCATAACAGTTCAAGGAATTGCTCAGAGCTTTAGCATCTCTGGAAGAAGAGCAAATAGATGGAGCTGAAGAAGAGTGGCAGCAACTCAAAGCAGCATGTGTGAGGGCTGCAGAACAGAGATGCACTCAAGCCAGGTATGGAAATAAGGTACATAAGGAAAGCTGGTCGTGGAATACAGACGTCAAGGAAGTCATCAAAAGAAAGGAGCACAGGAAGCAGAGATGTACCAGGCTAAGAAGGAATACTGTCTGAATAACAAATAGGTTAAGGGAAGTGTTGTAATAGCAAAGAACAAGGGATCAGAGGTACTCTACTAGCTTTTGAAAAGTGACTCAATAGACACCACAAAGAAACTCTGTCAGGTTGCAAGGCAAAGACAGAAGGATAAGGAAGACAGACAGACACCCTTCATAAAGGATGCCAGCAACATGCTCATCGGGCCACGGGAAATAAATGGCAGATGGAATGGGTACTTCCAGCAGCTACTGAATAAAGAAAACCCCACAGAAGCTGTACTGCCCCAGACACAGCCTAAGATGAGGGTAGCAGAGATGCCCACCCTAGAATAAGTAAGAACAGTACTAAAGACAATGCAGTTAGGGAAAGCAGCAGGCTCAAATGACGTCACAACAGAAAGATGTTGAGCAAGACAGAGGAGAACTGGCTCCTAGCAATATGGTGATTAAGGTGCATCCCAGATGAATGTAGAATAGGCATACTAGTGCCAGGGTACAAAAACAAAGTGGACACCCACAGCTGTAGGCAGTACAGAGGGATCAGACTCCTGTCACACTGCATGAAAGGTCTGGTGAGGATGGCTGATAAATGAATATGCAGAACAGTAGGAAGTAAGATGGGAGATGAACAGTATGGATTCAAATACGGATACAGCACAACTAACCCAATGCTTGCAGTGAGACAGATAGTTGAAAATAAGCTACAGATGAGGAAAGAGTCCAATTGGCTACTGCTACACTTGGAGAAAGCATATGACAAGGCCCAATGAAAGCTGATTTGGGCATGCCTGAGGAGGTTTAAAGTCTCAGAAACATTGGTAGAATTAGCAGGCTATGTACACAGACCCAGTAACTCATGTATGAACAGTGTTTGGAGCCACAGAGGGGTTCCCTGTGTGAGTGGGTGTGCATCAGGTTTCAGCTTTGAACAAACTGCCATTCATACTGGTGATGAACTACATTAGCCAAAAGGTTAGAGGGGACAGATCAACGAAGCTGCTGTTTGCAGATGATGTGCCATTACAGGCAGATTCTGAGCTAGGACTTCAGCAAAGGATAGGGGGATGGAATGCAAAACTGAAGGCACATGAGATGAAAATAAGTACAGGTAAGATGGTAGTAATGACAGAAAATGGGGTAATTCAGAAGAAGCTGAGAACTGAGGTAGAAGGGAAAATAGTAGAACAAATTAGCAGCTTCAAGTATCTGCAAGGATTGGTTGAAGAAAAGGGAAGTCTGAATGAGGAGAGCAAAGCTAGACTCAGAGAGGCTGCAGCCAGCTGTCACAGAGTGTTAGGGGTAATGTATGATATAAGAATGCCAAAGAAGCTGAAAAGTAAGGTGTACAAAACAGTGGTGTGACCAGTACTGCTGTACAGTAAAGACACCTGGGCAGTAAAGGCAGAGCAGTTGAGGAAGCTTCAGGTGATGGAGATGAAGTGCCTGAGATGGTGGCAGGATGCATACCATGGGACAGATGAAGAAATAAGGACATCAGAGCAGAAGCCAAAGTAGCTGCAATTGCAGACAAAATTAAAAAGAACAGATTATGGTGGGTCAGGTACATGTGTAGAAAAACAGACATAGCTTTGTATGTCAGATAGAGGTCTCCTTGGAGTAAGCGGTATGTGACCGAGTAGAGTTGTTTCTTGAGCCAGTCAGCATAGGGCAATTGTTTGAGGTCAGCGATCCTCTTGGTGAGGTACTTTTGGGGCCTCTCAAGTTGTTGTAGGTCTCTTGTGAGGTACATCCCAAATGGGGCATTGTATTCAATGAGGGGTCTGATAAGTGATGAGTAGAGGTGAACAATGACTTCCTTATTTCTAGATGTGAACCCTTTTGTGAGTAAGTGGGCCACGTAGAAAGATTTTCTGACCACTTTGGCAATGTGGTTATCAAAGGAGAGGTTGGTATCCACTTGGGTCCCAAGTTCTCTTACCACACTTTCTGTGTTGAGTGAACTTCCCCCTATTTGGTAATTCATGGGTACTGTGTTTTTGCCAAAGGGAATAAATATGCACTTTTTGGAATTTAGTTTGACGCCATGATTTTGACACCAGGTGTCAGTCTCAGTGAGGCCCTTTTGCAGGATGTCTACGTCAGCAGGAGAATCAATAATGACACCCAGTTTGCAGTCATCTGTGAACTTGGTTAGCCATAGACCCTTGGTGTTTGCTTGCACTTCAGAGAAGTATATACCAAACAGGAGGGTTCCCAGGACTGAACCCTGGGGTACTCCACATGTCACTGGTTTGGAGTCGGATTGGAAGTCAGCAACTCTTACAGTGCGGGTTCTGTCCATAAGCCAGTTGACCACTCATCTCGTGGTGTAAGGCTTTATGTTAAGGTTGGTGAGTTTATCAATGATTCCTGAATGAGGGATAGTGTCAAAGGCTTTAGGGAAGTCCAGGTAGGCTGTGTGGACTACCTTGCCCTCATCTATGGCCTTTGTAACTGGGCCAAAGAAGTCTACCAGGTTTAGGAGGCATGACCTACCTTTTACAAATCCGAATTGGGTAGCATCCAGAGTTTGGAGGTTACCTATTTCTTTGTTTATGAGTTCCATGATGATATGCTCCATGGCCTTGCAGACCAGGCTTGTTAGGCTAATAGGTCTATAGTTCCTGGAGTCTGTCATGGTTCCTCCTTTGTGGAGTGGGATAACCGTTGCTGTGTGCCATTCTGTGGGCACATAGCCTGTGGTTGAACATGAATTGTAGGTGGGGGGGGGGGCAAGTTCATTTTGGAGTTCATGTAAGACGCAGCCTGGGATGTTGTCCGGTCCCATGGATGCTGTGTTTTTGGTTTTAGAGAGTGCCATTTGTACCTGTGTGTTTGTGATTGCCGGGGCTCTACAACCATCTGGTATAGTTATGAGCCCTTTGGGGGTTGAGGGGGGAGTAAAGTTTGCACTGAACCTTTCTGCCAATATGTTGGCAATATCAGTTGGCCCTGTATATTTTGTGCCATTCTGTTGTAGCTCCGTTTAGATCGGGGTGTTGCCATGGAGATTCTTTACATAGCTAAAGAATGCCTTCTGGTTGTCTTTGGAATCCGTGGCAAATTTTCTTTCAAGATTAGTTTGGAGGATTTTATGAGAGATCTTAGTTTCTTACTGAGACTCGTTAGCGAGTTCCTCCATACCTGGGTTTTTACTCTTTTGCAACAGTTTCTTCCTTCTGCTGTAGAGTTTGTTAATGGCAGGGGACTACCAGATCAGCTTCCTTTTTTTGGAGGATAGCACGATCCATGCACTCGTGCAGGTGCTTGTAGAGTGAACTTGTGTAGGATTCAGCAGTCGTGACTGTATTGACTGAGTTATCCATCTGCAGGGGTGTCACGAAGTTAGTCACCTCAGTTTTGAGAAGTGTGAAGTTCACTTTGGAGAAATGTTTTACGATGGCTTCCTTGTGTGGGGTCGGGATGTGGATATCTAGGGTGATTAGTTTATGGACTGATCTAACCAACGAGGTGTTAATCTCAGGCATTGAGCACCGGTCACCCATGTTGTTAAGGACCAGGTCCAGAATTTTGTTGCCCCTGGTGGGGGCACTGACAAGTTGATCCAGGGCGTTAAAGTTTATGAACTCCAGGAATTGTTGTTCTGTTCCAGCTTTCTCCTTTTCCACTTTACTAAAAAAAAAAAAAAAAATTCTAAGCTTGTAACTAGTCTAGTCCAGATATTGATTTTGCTGTATCCAGGACTGTTTGTAAGCTCCGGAGCCCCCCAAGCCTGTCTGTGCTGGAGGGAAGCTAGCTTGGGAGTGGTAAGCACTAGGTAACCTATCTACCACATAAGGAGTGGTTTCTGGCCCAGAAATTGTCATTACTGGCTGTTTGGGCAGTTCTTCCATCTCTCTCAACTTTCTGATTTAAAAGCCCGCATTTGCAATTGTTTCCCCCCTTTCCAGTGATTAGTCTAGTCCAGATATAGATTTGCTGTATCCAGGACTGTTTGTAAGCTCCTGAGCCCCCCCAAGCCTTTCTGTATAGGAGAGAAGCCTTATAGCTTATCAGTGGGAGTGGTAAGCACTAGGTAACCTATCTACCACATAAGGAGTGGTTTCT
The DNA here is from genome assembly GCF_019279795.1 of Protopterus annectens. Lineage (NCBI taxonomy): Eukaryota > Metazoa > Chordata > Ceratodontiformes > Protopteridae > Protopterus > Protopterus annectens. The sequence continues at coordinate 351,543,499 of NC_056725.1, read as the reverse complement.
GGCCCAGACATTGTAGTTATTGGCCGTTTGAGCAGTTTTTCCATCTCTGTCAACTTTCTTATTTAAAAGCCTACATTTGCACTTGTTTTCCCCCTTTCCTGTAACTAGTCTAGTCCAGATACAGATTTGCTGTATCCAAGACTGTTTGTAAGCCTCTGAGCCCCCAAAGCATTTCTGTGTTGGTGGGAAGCCTTCTAGCTTCTCAGTGGGAGTGGTAAGCAGTAGGTAGCCTATCTACCACAAGAGCAGTAGTTCCTGGCCCAAAAATTGTAGTTTATTGGCTGTTTGGACAGTTTTTCCATCTCTTTCCAATTTAAAAGCCTGCATTTGTGCTTGTTTCACGCCTTTCCTGTGACTAGTCTAGTCCAGATACATACTTGCTCTATCCAGGACTGTTTGTAAGCTTTTGAGTGGTGCCAGAGTATGCTCTTCAGTTTTTCCCTTAGATTCACAGGTTGGTACTAGGCTATCGGCCCTAGGGCTTATACAAGCCTAGCCATAACAATTCCCAGGATATTTCTTCCCACAATATTTACTTCCCTGGACTCCTGTCTAGCAGGGCGACTGACATGATCCCTGGGGTGAATTTACCATCTCCCATGCAATAGTCAAGGTTCCTTTTGAAGAGGGCCAAGGAGGTGCGCCGCTTGACATGTATGGGCAGTCTATTCCAGAGTATGGGGAGTCTCTGGGTCAGGAACCTATCCCTCCAGCATGTTTTGTTCATTGTGATGACAAGGTTTAGATCCCTGGAGCATGTGGCTCTGAGGGATTGGGATTTCTTTAAGTGGAGCATGTCCAACAGCTCAGGGTTTGACATGGCCCTGTATGTTAAGTAGAGATTGCCTCTGAGTAGACGATATGCCACAGAGTATCGCTGGAGTTTTTTTAGAAGGTCAACATAGGGCATCTGCTTTAGGCTTGTGATTCTTTTACTGGGGTATTTCTGCGGCCTTTCCAGCTGTTGCAGATGACTTGTGAGGTACATACCAAACGTGGTGTTGTACTCTATACTGGGTCTAATGAGGGATGAGTACAGTGGGACAATGACCTCCTTTTTTCTGGATGAAAAGCCCTTATTAATGAGGTGTGCCACATAGAAGGATTTCCTGACTGTTGTGGCAATGTGGTTATCGAAGGTGAGACCACTGTCCACCTGTGTCCCTAAGTCTCTCATCACACTTTCACTGTTTAGTGTACTGCTACTTATGTGGTAATTCATGGGTACATGATTTTTCCCAAAGGGGATAACTATGCATTTCTTGGCATTAAGCTTGAGCCCATGGCTCTGGTACCAAGCATCTGTTTCTGTAAGGCCCTTTTGTAGAATATCCACATCATTTGGGGATTCAGTAATGGCTCCCAGTTTGTCGTCATCTACGAACTTTGTTAGCCAGAGACCTTTAGTGTTGGCCTGTACTTCAGAGAAGTAGATGCCAAACAAGAGCGGTCCCAGGACTGAACCTTGAGGTACTCCACTTGTCTGGAGCTGGATTTGGAGTCGGCTACTTTTACAGTGTGGGTTCGGTCAGTAAGCCAGTTGGCAACCCATCAAGTGACGTTGGGATTTATGCCCAGCTTAGTAAGTTTATCTATGATTCCAGAGTGGGGGATGGTGTCAAAGGCCTTGGCAAGGTCCAGATAGGTTGTGTGGACTGCCTTACCCTCGTCCACAGCTCTGGAGTCTGATTTGAAGAAGTCAATCAGGTTCAGGAGACAAGATCGGCCCTTCACGAACCCAAACTGGGTGGGATCCAGTGTTTGAAGGTTGCCAATGTCTTTGTTTAGAAGTTCCATGATAATGTGTTCCATGCCCTTGCAGATCAGGCTTGTCAGACTGATGGGATGGTAGCTCCCAGGATCCAAGGTGGATCCCCCCTTGTGGAGTGGGATAACTGTAGTTGTGCGCCACTCAGAGGGCACGAAGCCTGAGGTGAGGCTATGATTAAACATGACAATTAGGTGAGGTGCCAGTTCATCTTGTAGCTCATGTAGTACACAGCCCAGGATGCCTACTGGTCCCATGGATGCTGTATTCTTAGCTTTGGAGAGTGCGGTTTCCACCTGTGTGGCCGTGATTACCGGAATTTGGCAACCTTTTGGTATTGAGGTGGGCCCTTTAGGGGGTGAGAGGGGGGTGAAGTTTTCACTAAATCGATCTGCCAGTATATTGGCAATATCCTTGGGACCAGTATATTTAATGACATTCTTTTGTAGCTCAGAGCAAGATCTGAGCATTAATATTTAGATTCTTGACATAACTATAGAATGCCTTGTGGTGGTCTTTGGAATCTTTGGCAATTTTATTTTCATAACTAGCTTTGGAGGATTTTATGAGGGATCTCAGCTTCTTACTGAGGCTGGTGAGGGAGTTTTTTGTGTCCTGGTATTTTCCTCTTTTCTGCAACAGTTTCTTCCTTCTGTTGTAAAGTTTGTTTATGGCAGGAGACCAACAGATTGGCTTCCTTGTTTGGAGGAGAGCATCTTGGTTCTATTTGGGATGGCACGATTCATGCACGAGTGGATGTGCTTGTACAGTGCCTTAGTGTAGGATTCAGCAGTCGAACTTTCAGCTCCCGTCTGCATGGGTGTCATGACGTTTGTCACTTCTGACTTGAGTAGCATGAAGTTGGCTTTGGAGAAGTTTTTTACAGTGGTTTCCGTACTGGTGGATGGGGGTGAGATGTGGATGCCAAGGATGATTTGCTTATGGTCAGATCTGACCAATGAGGGGGCGACCACTGGTGTGGAGCATCTCCCATGTTGGTAACGACCAGGTCTAGATACTGGAGCTCCTGGTGAGACAATGGATTAGTTGATCCAGGGAATTGGAATTTATGAATTCCAAGAACCGCTAGGAAAAGGTGCTGGTACCCGAGTAGTTTTCCCAGTTAATGGCAGGGTAGTTAAAATGTACTAGTTCTCTCCTCTCCTGCACTTATACTAGCTTATTAGTCTAGCACTTTACCAGAATTCTTGTAGCAATTATTGTAGCATGCAAAAGTGCTACCAGCACTAAACGTTCTACAAGGAACCAGATCCAATAATTATTATCAATGCCCACCCCTCCAGGCATGTCTAAAGTTCAGTTCCCTGTGCTTTCTCCTATTAACCTGGTGAACTTGGGCATCCTGAGGCAATGTAGCAACTGCCTCATCTACAGCAATAACCCTCTCCTCTTACCTTCCAACACTCAGACTTGCGAGAGATGCACTTTTATATCCAAATTGGAAGCCAAGCACTCTCCAGCCAAGACTGGAATAGCTGGTCAAGAGGAGAAGGTCAACACTTGCACCACACCACATGAACACATAGCCCTCCAGAACACACACCAGCACTGCCATCACATAAAAATACAAACCACACACCCACCTTCACAGAGGCTCTCAATAAAAATCTACCCAAGCAGCAGAGACCTCCAAGGCAGAAATGCACTCGGCCACCACAACACTAATCATGAGACACATAACTCCCCTAAACAGTGTTGCACTCAAACAAAGCCTCTAAGGCAAAACAGCATGCCCAACAAACTAGTCATAGGTGACTCGATAGTGAAGCACACTGATGTCCCACTCACTAGGTTGAATAAGGAGAAAGTAACAATCAGCTGCCTGTCAGGTGCCATGATCTGCCACACAACGCACACACTCAGGTCCCTCAATGGCAGGTACAAATATGACTCTGTCATTGTACATGTGGATGTGAGTGACCTGAGACGTACCTCCATGGACTATATGAAAAGAGACATGCTCTTGGATTATGTAGCCCAGGCGGTTATGACCCCAGCCCTGAGCAGAATCCTACCATCACTCAGAATGATACCACAGTACAAGCAGAAAATTACTGATTTCAGCAATTGACTAAGTTTCTGGTGTCATTCTAAGGGGATCCAGTATCTGTCTGCCTGAGATGACATGGCTGACAGACCTCGATGCTTTGCCAGAGATGGCCTGCATCTGTCACCCCTGGGCTTCCGGATACTGGCCAAGGCTCTTGCCACCCCTATAGTGCCTTTTTTAGATGGTGCTCCAAAGACCAAATTACCACTGTAACAGCTACAAACAAATGCAATCTGAGGGTCATGCTGCTCAATGCTAGAAGTCTAAATCTCAAAATGCACTCGCTTGAAGCACTCCTTAAAATGAAGAACATCAATATTTGTGCTGTAACAGAGGTGTGCTTGAAGCAGCAGAAAGCACCCCTGCACTACCAGGCTATAACACATTCCACACCTTTCGGCCTTCAGAACTTGGACCAAAGCTCCAAAGGTGGTGGTATTTTCATATTCATAAAGGATGTGCACATCTCCAGACTGGTAGCCCAACATAACGCATCAGAGATACTTCAGGTGCTGCTAACATTGGGTAAGACAGAGATTCAGGTTGTAGCCTGCTATAGGTCCCCAACCATGTCCCAAGACTTGCACTCCACGTTCCTAAGCACCCTGGAGAATATTAGGGTCCAGGCTAACACTCTCTTACTATGCGACTTTAATTACCCCTCTATTAACTGGGTAAACTAATCATGTAAAAATACACTTGCCCAACATTTCCTGGAGTTCATTAATTCCAATGCCCTGGACCAGCTCGTTCTTACCCCCACTAGAGTTAGCAACATCCTTGACCTGGTCATTACTAACATGAGCGACCATTGCTCTACACCAATAGTCAGCTCCTCCCTGGTTAGATCCGACCACAAACTAATCACCTTGGAAATCCACATCCCTCCCACCCCTGCAAAGGTAACCACCATGAAAAACTTCTCCAAAGCTAACTTTGGCCTCCTAAAAACAGAGGTGGCTAACTTCACAGCACCCATGCAAATGGAGAATAGTTGCGCGACCGCAGAATCATACACCAATGCACTGTACAAACATGTACACAAATGCATGGATCTCACCATAACCAACAGAACCAAGACGCTCTCCTCCAACAAAAGGAAGCCAATCTTGTGGTCTCATGCCATAAACAAAGTCTACAACAGAAGGAGGAAACTGATGTGGAATAAGGTTAAGTCCCAAGACTGGAAAAACTCCCTTATCAGCCTCAACAAAAAGTTGAGATACCTCATCAAATCCTCTAAAGCTAGCTATGAAAACAGAATTGCAGCAGATAATAAAGACAGCCACAAGGCCTTCTATAGTTATGTAAAGAGTCTCCATGATAATACCAGATTTGCTCTGAGTTACTGCACAATGGTACCTCCTATACCGAGCCAACAGATATAGCCAGTATACTAGCCGACAAATTCAGTCCCAACTTTAGCCCCCCCAAAGGACCAATCACAATACCAGTAGATTGCTAGGCACTCAGTATTACTGCTGCACTGGCTAAAACAGCACTGTCCAAGGCCAAGAATACAGCTTCTATGGGACCTGACAATATCCCTGGTTGTATTCTACATGAACTACAGAGTGAACTGGCACCTCACCTGTGTGCCCTGTTCAATCACAGCCTCACCTCAGGCTTTGTCCCTACCAAATGGTCCATTGCTACAATCATCCCTCTCCACAAAGGAGGAGAAACTACAGACCATGGGAACTATCGCCCCATTAGCCTGACGAGTCTGATATGCAAAGCTATGGAACGCATCATCATGGACCTACTAAACAAGGATATAGGGAATATCCAAACTCTGGATCCCACACAGTTTGCTTTTGTGACTGTAGATCATGCCTGCTTAACGTGGTTGACTTCCTTGAGTCAGTCACCAGAGCTGTGGATGAAGGCAAGGTGGTTCATACAGCCTACTTTGATCTGGCCAAGGCTTTTGATATCATTTCCCACTCAGGAATCACAGAAAAACTCACTAAACTTGGCATCAACCCCTATATCACTAGGTGGGGTGCAAACTGGCTCACAAATAGAACCTACAGTGTGAAAGTAGCTGACTCCAAGTCAGACTGCCAACTAGTCACGAGTGGAGTCCCACAGGGTTTGGTTCTGTGTCCTTTCCAGTTTGGTATCTACTTCTCTGAAGTCCAGGCCAACACAAGGGGACTCTGGCTGACAAAGTTCACAGACGATTGCAAGTTTAGAGCTATTATTAACTCCCCAAGTGATGTTGACATCCTACAGAATGGCCTCACAGACTAACGACTGGTGTCAGAACCATGGCCTTAAGCTCAATGCCAAAAAATGTGTTGTCATCCCCTTTGGGAAAAACCCAGTTCCCATGAATTACCACATTGATGGTAGTCCACTGAACACATAAGGTGTTATAAGAGATTTGGGAACACAGGTTGACAGCAACCTCTCTTTTCATCACCACATTGCCACTGTGGTCAGAAAGTCCTTCTATGTGGCACATCTCATTTCTAAGGGTTTTGCATCCAGGAAGAAAGAGGTCATTGTCTCCCTCTACTCTTCCCTCATTAGGCCAATCATCAAGTACAATGCCCCATTTGGCATGTACCTCACTAGACACCTGCAATAACTGGAGAGGCTGCAAAAGTACCTCAGAAAGAGGATCCTAGGCCTTAAACACTTGCCCTATGTGGACAGACTCAAACAACTCCAACTAATCTCTGTCTCATATTGCCTACTTAGAGCCAATCTCTGCTTAACTTACAAAGCCATGTCTGACCCAGCTTGGTTAGAAATACTACATCTAAAGAAATCCCAATCTCTCCACACCACACGCTCCAGAGGCCTCAACCTCATTACCACAATTAGCAGAACATGGCGGAGGGACAGGTTCATATCCTAGAGACTGCCCATGCCATGGAACAGATTTCCCATACATTTCAAGCAGAGCACCTCGCTGACCCTCTTCAAGAGAAATCTTGATAAGTGGATGGGAAACAGAAAATTCACCTAGGGGATAACTCCAGTGGCTCTACAGACAGAGGCACTGGGAGGTAAGGTCGGGTGGCACTATGCCAGGGTAATCCTATGGCTAGGCTTGTAAAGGCCCCAGGGCCATTAGCCTAGTACATGTCTATGAACCTACGAACCTATGGTTAACTTAAATAAAAGACAGCACACAATAATTATAGTCACTTTGTTGACTATATACATGTCAGAGTGTAATAATAATACTAACAACACAGAGGATTACGATACTGATCATTGATCATAATGTGATTATTATGTGTTTGAGACATGGATGGCAAGAAATTCACCTTGATAGTGAAGCTCAAGAGGTGAATCTTGGCATCCATATCTAGAACATATAATAAAGGGTTATGATCAGAGACCCAGTCATAATTGTTTATAATGGAGCTTTATCTGCTCTATCTACTACTAGTTACAGAAAAAAAAACATTTCTAAGTGATTTGCCAGTATCCTGGGATTCCGGATATTGGCTAAGGCTCTTGCCACCCCCATAGTGCCTTTTTTAGGCAAGGCTCAAATTCTAAACCTACCACCCTAGAAAACAAAAATGGGAAGAAACTGAGGGTAATGCTGCTCAATGCCAGAAGTCTAAATCTCAAAATGCACGCACTCGGGGCCCTTCTCAGTATGGAGAACATCGATGTCTGTGCTGTAACTGAAACCTGGTTCAAGGCTCCTGAGAGCACCCCGGCACTATTAGGTTTTACCTCATATCATGCTCCGCCCCAAAACCCGGACCACACCACAAAAGGAGGGTGTATCCATATTCATAAAGGATTCCCACTCCTCCAGGTTGGTGGCAACGCACGAAGCTTCGGAAACCATCCAGGTGCAACTAACCATAGGCAAAACTGCTCTACAAATTGTAGCATGCTACAGGCCACCCTCTCAAACTCAGGAACCCCACACAGCCTTCCTGAAGACACTGGAGGGTATAAATGTATCTCCAAACACCATCATATTGGGTGACTTCAACTACCCGAATATAGACTGGGAACATTACTCAAGCCCTAACTTTCTAGCCCAACGGTTCCTGGAGTTCATAAATTCAAATGCCATGGAACAGCTAGTCACTGTTCCCATGAGAGGAGAAAATATACTAGATCTCATTGTCACAAACATGGGGACAAAATGCTCCACACCAGAAGTATATCCCTCATTGGTGAGATCTGATCATAAACTAATCTCACTGGAAATCCACATCCCGCCCCCACCCCAAACAAAAAAGACCATAGTGAAGAACTTCTCTAAAGCAAACTTCACACTACTCAAGACTGGTGTGGTATCCTTCAAGGCCCCTGAGCCAGAGGAAACCACAACCCAAGCTGCAGAAGCCCTTACAAATGCCTTCTATGAACACCTCCAGGACTGCATGGATCAGGCAATCCCAAATAAAACCAAGACTCTTTCCACAAAGGGCAAACGTCCAGTCTGGTGGACCCAAGCCATTAACAAACTTTACAATAAGAGGAGAAAGCTATTACATGATAGAACAAAATCCATAAAAGGGAAGTCACCCCTGATCATTATTAGTAAAAAATTACGAGCACTCATAAAATCAACTAAGGCCAATTTTGAGAGAAAAATTGCCATGGATTCAAAGGACAATCATAAGGCCTTTTTCAGCTATGTTAGGAACCTGGGTGGAAACTCCCAGATATGCTCAGAATTAGTCCAAAATGATACAAAAATCACTGAACCCACAGACATTGCCAACATACTGGCAGACAGGTTCAGTGCAAACTTCACCCTCTCCCCTAAAGGAGAGATAACTATCCCAGCCGAGTGTAGCCTCCCGGACATCTCAAATGCACAGGTGAAAGCTGCTCTCTCTAAAGCTAAAAACACAGCATCAATGGGACCGGATGGTGTCCCCGGCTGTGTGCTACACGAGCTAAATGAGGAATTAACCCGCACATAAGGCAGCTGTTTAATCTCAGCCTTACCACAGGATACGTGCCCAAGGAGTGGCATACGGCAACTGTGGTCCCACTCCACAAAGGCGCCTCACGGACCCTGGTAATTACCACCCCATAAGCTTAACAAGTCTAGTCTGCAAAGCTATGGAGAGGATCATAATGGAGCTCATAAACAAAGATATAGGGGACTTGCAGACATTGGACCCGACCCAGTTTGGCTTTGTCAAGGGAAGATCATGCCTTTTGAACTTGGTCGACTTCTTGAAACAGTCACCAAGGCCATTGATGAGGAAAGGCAGTCCATACAGCCTACCTTGACCTTGCAAAGGCTTTGACACAATACCCCACTCGGGTATTGTAGAAAAACTTACCAGCTTAAATGTAAACCCATATGTCACAAGATGGGTTGCAAACTGGCTTAAGGACAGAACCCACAGGGTTAGAGTTGCTGGCGCTGTGTCAGACTCCAAGCCGGTCACAAGTGGTGTCCCACAGGGCTCGGTCCTTGGCCCCTATTGTTTGGCATCTACTTCTCAGAAGTACAGGCCAGCATGGGAGGACTTTGGCTGACAAAGTTTGCAGACGACTGCAAACTGGGCCATAGTGGAAAGTGCATCGGACACGGATATCCTTCAGAAGGGACTCACGGAAACAGATAGCTGGTGCCAGAGCCATGGCCTGAAGTTAAACGCCAAAAATGTATAGTCATACCCTTCGGGAAAAACAAGGTAACCCCAAGCTACCATATAGGTGGCAATCCACTAAGCACAGAAGAGGTTATCAGGGACCTGGGGACCCAGGTTGACAGTGGCCTTTCTTTGACACTCACATTGCTAAAGTGGTTAGAAAGACCTTCTACATTGCCCACCTGATCATGAAGGGATTCACATCCAGATCTAGTGAGGTCATTGTTCCCTGTACTCTTCACTTATCAGACCAATGATCGAGTACAATGCCCCATTCGGGATGTATCTCACCCGACATCTGCAGCAATTGGAGAGACCCCAAAAGTTCCTCACCAAAAGGATAAAGGGACTCCAAAATCTGTCATATGCTGCCAGATTGAAGAAACTCCAGCTCTACTCAGTCGCATACCGTCTGCTCAGAGGTGACATGTGCCTGACATACAAGGCCATGTCCAACCCGGAATTAATGGACATGCTCCACCTCAAAAATCCAAATCCACCAAAACCACTAGAGCAAGCGACTTAAACCTTAGCACGGATATAAATAGGACGTGCTGGAGGGATAGATTTATCACTCAGAGACTCCCTATGCTGTGGAATAAAATCCCGGTCCATGTGAGGCAGAGCACCTCGCTGACTCTGTTCAAGAGAAATCTAGACCTGTGGATGGGAGATCGTAGGTTTACCCCGGGAATCATCTCTGTGTCACTGCTGGACAGAGGCACAACAAACTAATGGGCACAGTATTTTTTCATATAAGGGGTGGCGTAAGCCACAAAAATTTGGGCTAGGCTTATAAATGCCTTAGGGCAGATAGCCTAGTATAAACCTATGAACCTATGAACCTATGACAGTTAAAGGGATTCTGTTATGTTAGAAAAAGTCAGAGACACACTGCCAGCACAGACAGTAGGCAGAAACAAATATTTTCTTATTTTGCTGCTATCAGTCGCTGCTAAATTCTGGCAGATTTATCTATTCAGGTGTAATACCCAGTCTTAATAAGTGGAGCTGGGATTGCTTAACATTTGTTAAGATCAAGTTTCACATTAGATTTCTCTTTTTTCAGATACCATAGCATAATCACTGGGCTTTATGCACTATAATAGTAATGGCCACAGTAACAAACACACACACACACACACACACACACACACACACACACACACACACACACACACACACACACAGTAGCCAGCCACATTATTTTCCAGTAGGAATAAGGCCCCAAATCAGTGATTGATTTGAAGATCGTTTTTACTTTCACTTTTTAATTGAAATTCCTTCTTTCCTTACTACCCTCTCTCTCTACCATGGTACAAGGGAATTACAGGCTTCACAGGAAACATCCCTAAAGCATACACACTGCACTCTCATCCAAAAGGCAGTCTGAGTCTAGTCAATCCACCCAGCATTTATTCCGGACAAACTCTGTACCACCTCTGCCCTTGTGCTTTAAGTAAGTTTTAGGAGCAACCAGTCCTTTTTGTATGTATTTAGCCTGCATAGTTACTAGTCTGAAGAGAAGTGCTTCAGTGTCCTAGTTTATAAGCATTAGCCTTATGGTCTCTACAGACAACCTGCTGGTCAGCTTTTACTCTGTACTTCCTAACAGAGACTGACATTTACTCATACGTCTCTTACTCAAACTTACTTCTTTGGCTTATATTTTCTTCACTTCTAGACTTGCTATTCCAATTATTTATATCCTCCTGTCTGTCTTCAGGGGAACTGCATGCCCTCAAGGAAATCCCTCTTGAACTCGCTTCCCTTCTTATTTTTCCTTGCCCCAGACAATTATTAAACCAGTTTCAGCTCTGAGCCAGCATTTCTAGGCAGTCACCATTGACTCAGTGCATGCAACTGTCTATTTGGTGTGTTTTTATTTTTCTATAGAAGTGTCTTAAGAAAATAGATACGCTTGTAACAGTGAAGTCTGCAATTTAACACCAGTCTATGGGATATATTTTTATGTAAATTATAAATATTATGGCAGCCTAAAACAAAGAACTTTGTCGACTATAAAAGTTCTATTTTCTTAGACCACAGCAGTCACATTACTACTTTCACCTTCAAGTCTGCTCCATTAATTGTTTTTAGCAGTCCACTGTCTCCCTTCCTTAAGTTTATTTCTCCTTTGTCCCAGATGTAACCACTTTCAGTTCTGAGCCAGTATTTTTCCAGAGTTACAATCATGCTTTCTGGCTTCCTTTTTCTCATTGTTTTGCTGATCTGTGGGGATGGGGGTAGACTTTGGCCTTTGTATCTCAAAGTCCATAGAAACCTTCTTACCATTACATAGTTGTTCAAAAAGTCAAGTGCAGCTTTTTACTGTTCTATATCACCATTAGTCAGGTCAAGATGATATACTGGACTGACTCTCCTACTAAAACTGTGTCCTAGAGCAACAAAATCAAGACATTTACTAGCACAAAGATGTTTTAAACTGCATTGTTCCTTTTACTTATCTCTCTTAGCAGATTTGTGGCTGTTTAAGTTTAGTCACTGACTGCTTTTCGCTTTGCCAAGTTTTCAACCTGCTTCATTTGCCTTCATACAACTTCAAGCAATTAATAACCACACCCACTAGAATCAATAAAACTTCAGGGGGACATTCAACAATAGACTGGATTCTTACAAATAAACCAGACAAACTGACTGTAGGCTGCGTCTCAGATAGCATAAGTGACCACATACCAACATATGCCATTAGAACTCACCATAACTTAGATAAACATATTATCTATAATCAAATACATAATACAACCAATTTCAGCAAAGACATTTTCACTAAAACAATATAACTGGAATGTACTTAGAACAATGCCACTAGATACTGCTGTAGAACACTTTAATAACATATTCTTACAGACCTTAAATAATCTAGCATTACATAATAAAAAAGTAAAGTCCAACCCCACACGATGGCTAATAAAAGAAACAAAAAACACTCATGATAAAAATAGATAAAGCCTGGAAAAACTGGTATAGAAATAGAAGTCAAAATGCCTTCCAGCAACTTAGACACATTATAAACCTTACAAAACTCCATGCTAAACAGGACAAGCAAATATACTATACCAACTTACAAGACAAACTTCAAAACAACCTTGGGAAGACCACCACGCCCTCTCTCCAAAAGCAGGCAATATGACAGACTATCCCCACACAGTTTAATTCCTACTTTATACAATCAATATTATCGCTCTTAGACTCTATAGATCTGCCCCCTCTCTACCCATGTCCAGTCAAAACCACCCACAGCACTTCAATTTTAGTCCAGTACCTACCTTGCTCATAATGAAGTTACTCCTTATACTAAAAACTACTGTAGATCAACTACCATCAGAATTCCTAAAATGTCATAGCCTTCCTTGTGACCATACTAATTAATAGGTCCATAGTAGAAAGATGCGTCCCACCCCTGTGGAAAAAATCCTAATCATACCATTGTACAAAGGCAGCACATCTACAGAGTTTAATAACTACAGACCAATAGCTATTCTCTCCTCTCTCCAAGACATTAGAGAAATAAATTCATATGGAACTGATGCACTACCTAACCTCAAATAACCTGCTGTCAGAAACACAATGTGGCTTTAAACCCCAGCACAGCACCACTCCTGCTCTACTACATTTTACCAATATAATAAACCAACACAAAAACAATGGCCTGCTTGTGTCTACCATGTCCTTAGGTTTGTCTAAGAAATTTGATACTGTCTCGCACCAGCAACTGCTCATTCTGCTTTCCTCCATAAGACTTTCACAATACTCCTTGTCATGGTTTCTTAGTTAGCTATCTGGAAGGCAAAAAGCCTACTTATCCTTTCAATCAGTTAATACAGGTGTCCCTCAGGGCTCTATCCTGAGTCCTCACCTATTTAATATATTGGTTAATAACCTCCATACTTCCAATAACTATGCTAGTTTAGTTCAGTATGCAGATGACTCAGTGCTGTCTCAACAATAAATAAGCAATAAGACTTTACCCAAAAATCTTTCTCCTCTGTAGAATTAAACCTACTAATCAACTCCAAGAAAACTAAGTTACTGCTTTTTACCTCAAAAAGTTGCCAAAATTAAAAGTAATCTTTTACCATAAAGTCAGTAAATAACACTGCCATTGAATCTGTAACTCACAGTAAACTTCTAAGCATTATAAGAAAGGACAGTCGCAAATATGACCGGCATATACTGCACACAATTAAATCTACACACCACAAAATAGGCTTCCTTTACAGGGTCAATGCATTCCTTACAGATACTGCAAACTTAAACAATACTCAGAGAAAGAAACTTGCCTCCTGCTACAATAAAATAGCTAAATTTGCCACCAAGCTCCCTCATAGGACCCACCATTGTCATAGTTTAAAGTAATTAAAGTGGCTTGAAATGCATAACTACCTAATATTCACAACTAATCACACAAACTCATTTATCATCCAGAAACATGCCCTGCACTACAAAACTTATTACTGCCCTACTGTCCAGCAAGGGACCTCCGTTCTAGTAACACATTCTTATTACTTACAAATAAGTCCAATAATGTTGCAGGAGGCTCGCTCTACTCACATTACATTGCTAAATTCTGGAATTAGTATCTCCACACAATAAAACTCTCCGATAAATTCAGTAGTTTTAAATCACTGCTTAAACAACATCTTAACCAATCCTGGTCCTGCACATGCTCATCACAAGATTAAGACTTTGTGCTCACCATATGCTACTCTCCAAATGCTCTCCTTAAACAGAATGTTCTCAACCTCTCACTGAAATGACAAAACAATTTTTATACATAACTTCTGCCTGTACAATCCACTAGGCTGCATGTGAGATTTCTCTTTAGTAACTTGCACCTCTGTAAACTCTTAGAATGTGTAAATGTGACTACTGTGTATGTATAAATGTAAATAGAAATGCAACTACTCTGTGTTTAACTGGAACTTAGTATAATGCAAAGTAAGCAAATGGAGCTTTTCTCCCTGGGCCTCCACTGAAAATGGATATTACCCAGTCAGACTTTCAGGTAAACAGAGACAAATAAATAAATATTTCTCTTATATACTCAGGACTTTGCGAGAATAAAATGATTTGATTCACATGCATTTTTTGAAGGATATGACATCTGAAATTCATGTCTGTCATTATTTAGTGACTGCAATTCTCATCAGTTTTCAAGAAAATGAAGAATTTTTGAGGCAAACACAGGCACAGAATCTGAATGCCAAGACCGTTTTGAACTTACTTCCCACAAACACATTACTTTGAGCTGTCCAATGCCCATAATAGGTAGTGCCTGCTTGGAAGAAAAACAAAAACAACTTACTTGTTACTATCCAGCTCACTGTTTTCTGCTGTTTGGTCCTCATTGAGACCATTCCATTCAGTCCAATGTTAAAAACTTCCAGACTTTCAGCTTGTTCCCTCTAATGATCTACACAGTGAATCCTGATTTGTTTTGTATATCATGGGTGAGACCAGGCCCAAAGCATGGAAATTGGGGCAAATTATATATTAGGCACCTGTAAAACGTGGCTGTTTTGAAGAAGGGTGCCATGCCAGCAACATTTTCTGTCTTTATTCAGGGGCAATAAGTAAATAAACACATCCATACATACACAAAACAGACTTCCCTGGGCAGAATGGCATCCTAGGTGGCCACCTAGTTTGCCTATGCATAAGGCTGACAATGATGTTAAGGCATACAATGTTAGCAAGTAATGAAAAGTAAACCATGACATAGATGCAGCTTGGCCCCAAATTTTAGAAGAACAGTCCTCGCACGCAGTGTTTCAGTTAATATTTTGCAACAGGTTCCTTCACTGATTTATTTAATGGACTTAGGCTTGCATCAAGTTATTTTGTCCCAAAAAACAAGGGATCACACATTGCCATGTTACATAATAAAAGTAAAAAAAGTGAGGCTCCTGATTGGCAGTTCCAACAATTAACCCACTGTCATAGTTGTCCAAGCAACCTTCGAGAAGGCAAAATAATATGTCTCCTTCCCATCCTCATCATCATCATGTCCATGTAGGCGTAGCTGACACACATTGTGTCCTGCAAAACTTTAATTTACTTCTGCATTAGTCTGAAAACGATTATGAGTTCTCTAATCATCTTCACTGATGTTCTAGGTATCTATTTCTCATTTGCCAGCTGTAATGATACATTAATATTTTAGCTTCTAGAGTACCAATCCTGCATGTAAATAAGTCCATGTTAGAACCTGTATCTCTACTGCTGTCAGGAGGTTGTATTTTGACCACGAGGATGGGCTTTATTAATGTTGTCATGTCAGTCACACTGCTGTACACTACCTACTGATTTATGACCAAAGTGTACGTATGTGTGTGTGCGTGTGCTTTATTACTTGTTAGGAGAAGATATCATTTTTGGTCTGTTTTTTTTTTTTTTTTTTTGTGCCATCAGCATTTTTTATGGAACCATTAAACAAATTTGTGTTATTAATATTGGTCTTATTAATGGAATACAAATTAAAATTGCCAATTTAGTCAAGCATAACTGTTATTTTATGCATTTTCTGCAATGATGACACAATTGCCTGTAACTGAGTTAACATCTGAAAAGCACTTAGGGAGGGAGTGAAGGATAGCCCATGCAGCCTTGTGTCTGATTGAGGGCAGGACTGTATCAGCCTGTACTCACACATGCCTAGTGTGCCCATGAATGTGCCAGTCTGTATTCACATGTGGCTGAGTACACCTATGAATGTATTGATTTGAATTCATATGGGAAAGAATGTGGCCATGAAAGATTCACTGTTCAATTGCACAAGCCATAAATAGAATTAATGGGTGGGCACAAGCAATCAAGTAACCATTGAGCCACGGATAATTTATCCTTGATGGCAACTGCCATTTTAATGGAACAGAGGCGATCTTTCAGCTGGCAGTCCAAATACCTGGCAAGAAATTGATGCTGCAAAGGACCGTAAGTGTAGCAGTGAAAGAAGAACAGCAATACTGTTAAGAAATATAGCATCAAAGCAGAAATGCCATAACAATGTTTCAGTGACAAGAGACATCGCAGAAAGAGCTAAGACAGCACTCTGAAAGTTGAAATCACTAATACTTTACAAAAGCGTGATTGGTAATTCGATAAGAGACAATAAGTACTTGCTTTTTGCACTTTTGCATACAGCTGCATTTGTGAGAAACTTTTCTCACATTAGGTGGGAGGGCTGTAGGCTGATATTAACTTAGGTCTTAGATCAATGAGTTATACTGAATTCCAATTTCGCTACATAATGAATATAAAAATGTGGCTTAACATTATAAAAGGGTTGGCAAAATTAAAATTAGTCTGTGGGATGGATGAAATGCAGAAGTGATTTGGGAAACAGAAGTAAAAATGTTCACAGAATCACTTATGAAACGTATGAAGTAGAGTGTCGTCTGTGCGCCTATTAGTGGGGTAGTACAGCATACTGCATCTATACGCAGTAGTGTAGCACATGTTCTGAAGGAATCGTCTGTTACATCACAGAAATAAAAGTTCAGTCCATGACTTCAAAAGCCACAAACTCAAGTTCTACCTGATTGCAAAAAAATTAATGCAAAGTTGAATGCGAAATTCAGCCTAATGTTTTAGATGACTACACAGCCCATGCAGGGGTCCTTACCCCTATACTTCCTCCCTTAATATACTCAACTCCAAGTCTGCAGCACAGGGACTTCCCATCACTTGATGAATCCCAGTTCATGTATGTTTTCACACAAAACACAATTCCTACTTGTGGCATTTACTGCTGGTGTATACTCTTAAATACATTTAGAGTATTTATTCATTTATTGTCATTTGTTAACCAGGTTGGTCCAACTGAGCCAAGGCCCATTTTCAGTAGAGACCTGAGGAGAAAAGCTCCAGATTACAATTACAGTCAGTTTAGAAAACAGTTTACATTTTAGAAGTCATTAAACAAACATAAAACAAAATCTTTTAAACAACATAGAGATGGTTATGTAAGATTACTGTGATTAATAAAGGTTTCTAAATATGTCAGTAATGTACACAAATAAGGATAATATGGGTAAAAAAATGTATACAAGAGGTGTGAGTAGATTTATAATAGTAATGGCACAACTAAGTGGAGAGAGGGTAGAGGAGAGTGATGTAATATTAAGAGAAAAGTAGTTTGAGGAGGAGGGAGCAAGGGAATCAGTAAGGAGCTAGACAAGGACAGGACCAGATATTTTGTAGATAGTGTTTACGTTAATTTTTGAATTGGGCCTTAGAGTGGATATTTCTGATATTAAGAGTGAGGGAGTTCCAGTGGTGTGCAACTGAGTATTTGTATATTGACTTCCCAATGTTTTTTGTAGGTTTATAGATGTTCAGAAGATGTTTGTCAGAAGTACGAAGCTGGCATTGGGGGTTATAAAGTGATACAATATTGGAGATGGAAGGACAAGAAGTGCGGTTATAGATAATAGAGTGTGCTATATGAAGTTTTGTAAGGAGTAGTTGTTTAGGGAATTCAGGCCATTTCAGAGATTTAAGAGCAAGGCAGTGGTGGGTTTTATAAGGTAGATTAGAAGCAAATTTGGCTATTTTGTTGTAGGTTTGCTGTAGTTTGCAGAGCAGAGTAGACTGAAGGTTGGTAAGGACTGGAGCTGCATAAAGGAGACAGGGTAAGAGTAGGGATGAGGCTAGGGAGGACTTGGAGTAAGGAGAAAGAAATTTATGATTACGGTAAAGGAGGCAGAGTTTTTGGTGTTTGTTTTTTAAGGGACTGATTTATATGGATATTGAATTTGAGTTTGCCATCTATTGTGACGCCAAGTAGATTAGCATGTGGTTTATTTCTGATGATGGTATTGTTAGAAGAGGTAATGGAGAAAGAGGATTTGTGTTGTAATAGAGTTTTAGGAAGAAAAAAGTAGAAGCTTAGTTTTTTGGGGGGTTAATATTAGCTGATTATCAGTGAGCCAAGTTTCAATGGAAGAGAAATTTTCTTAGGTTCAAGAGAGGAGTTCAGGCATACTGTGGGCAGTGGTGATAAGGGTGGAGTCATCAGCATATTGTAGAAGAGTAGAAAGGTTGGTAGCAAAGTGTAAGTTGTTTGTGAAGACATTGAACAAGAGGGGACCCAGAATAAAGCCTTGGGGAACACCAGTGTTGTCAGGTAGAAATGGGGAAGTTACAGTTTGCCAGCATATAGATTGTAGTCTATTGGATATGTAACTAGAGAACCAGGCTAATGTGCGGGTGAAAAGGTGAAGGTCAGACAGTTTAGTTAACAGTTTAGAGTGAGAGACTGTTTGAGAGATCTAGGAACAGACAGGACAGAAGTAGATTGTTGTCACGGGATTTTGCTACTGTTTGGGTGAAAGAGAGTAGAGCGGTAGATGTGCTGTGGTGAGGTCGAAAGCTGTGCTGGGTGGGAGTTCAGAGGTTGTTGTCAAGCAAGTGTTTAAGTAATTGGGAATGAATGCATTTTTCTAGTGTTTTAGGGAGTAGGGCTAGTATAGCAATGTGACGATAGTTTGAGAAGTCAGTGGAGTTACCACCTTTATGAAGAGGGATAGTGTAAAAGGATTTCCATAAATCAGGGACTATGGACTCAGTGATAGAATAATTAATAATAGAGACTGGATAGGCAATAGAATTTGCAGCAATTTTTAGGAAGTAAGTAGGGAGGTTGTCAACTGAGGGGGGAGCAGAGTTTAAGTGTATTCAGTTGGTGTTTGATAAATGCAGTGGGTGCAGGTTGTAAGGAGAAGGTATTAGAGGAAGAAGAGGAGGGGTGATGTCTGAGAAGGGGCAGAGGGGCTAGGTTAGGTTAGTCTTTGGATTGTTTCAATGAAGTGGTTGTTTAAGAAAGTAGCAGTTTCAGTGGAAGTATTTTGAGGGAAAGGGTTGGGGGTTTGAGGGGTACTTGGGTAGAGAATTTTATTGACAGTGGACCAGAATTTCTAGGGTTGTTATGTGGGCTACAATGGTTGGCGGCAAAGAATGATTTCTTATCCTTGGTAATTATTTTTTTACAAGCATTTCGAAGTTCTTTTTAATGATGGAGCAGGGAAGGGGTTTTATTTTTTATCCAAGTTTTCCAGGCAGTGTCCCCCTTATGCATATTGGAGCGTGTGTGTTTTGTGAGCCAGGGGTTACAATTTGATTTTACTCTAATTTTTCTGGATGGAGCCATGGAGTTTAGTATGTCAAGAAATATCTTGTTGAATGTATTTACTGTTTCATTAAGGGGAAGGTGATGTAGGAAGGACCAATTGATATGGGAGAGAGTAGAGTTAAACTTGTCGGGGTCAAAGTGAGTCAGATTACGACATTCTCTGAAAAGATTTTTTTTTGGTATCTGTTAGGATTATCTGTGTACATAAGTAGGGGAATGTTCACGCAGAGAGCTAGGAAGTATACCAGGGTTGTGACAGATGCTTGGGTCGGAGATGAGTATCCAGTTTATAATAGATCCTGAGGTAGAGGTTATGTTGATTCTAGTGGGGGAGGATATGACTTGGTGGAAGCCATATAGGTTGATCACATGAGTAGGGGAAGAAAGTAGAGCCCAATCAATGTTTACGTCTCCTAGTATAATGGTTTCAAAAGAAATGTTTTAGGAGAGCCTGGAGAGAAAGTCTTCAAGAACTGGAATGTTGTTTCCTGGGGGGATGTAGATTGAGACTATGGCAATTTTTTTCTGAGGGTTAAGATGTCAGTCTAGAATGAGGATTTCTGCAGGAGTAAAACTGGGTAAGGTTATAGAGAGTAGAGAGATGGTGAGTAAGTTGGAGTAGAGAATGGCTACACCTCCTCCTCTCTTATTAGGTCTGTCTATTCGATAGATGTTGTAGCCTGGGGGTAGGATTTCTGTGTTAGAGATATGAGGCCTTAACCAGTTTTTGGATAGGGCTATGATATGGGGGGTTGTGTAGTTGCATCCAATGGTGAAATTCTGTAGGTTTATTAATTAAGCTTTGGATATTCAGAGAAAAGATAGTTAAAGGTTTAGGTGGGGGATTATGGTGGTTGGGTATACATTGAGGGGGTGAGGTAGACTGAGTGTGGGTATGAGAGGAAGGGGTGTGTGGTCCTAGATTGGGATGGATATCACCATCCAGGAAAAGATAGGAGAGGAAAAGAGTAGTGCAGAGGGTCCTAGGTTTTAAATAAATGGAGAGAGATACATTAGTGTAGGATTTGATCATAACGAGGTTGGAAGGTCGGAGTGAAAACAAGTAGGATAAGATATGAAGTGTGTGAAGGTTACTGTGAGGTTAATGAGTGAAGGAGAGTGTAGGGCCTGGTGTAATGAGATGAAATGATGTATGGTATGAGGTAGACAGGGTTAGTAGGAGGAGGAGGAGAAAGGGCATAATAAGGTAGTGTGGGGGCATTTTTGGGTTTTGTGAGGTGCAGGTTGTTTGCTGGCAGTGCAGGGAAAAGGGGGATATGGGACTAGAAAGAAATCAGGAAAGTAGGTTAATAGGCGAGTGTGTGAGAACTTGATATGGTAAGGTGTGAGGTAGGAGGGAAGTTGGTTAATTGGAAAGGAGGGGAAAGAAAAAGGAAATGAGGGGAATTAGTTGGAGAGTGAAGTGGGAGGGGTGTAAAGAGTATAAGTTTAAAGAGAGTGGTGTGGGTGGGAATGGGGGTAGGGTAGAGGAGCAGAGAGAGCCCAAGCATTAGCAAGGGCGAGCAGACTGGGCTGGCCCAGCTGTAGGAGGTAGGTGGAAGTCTAAAAAACAATCAGTAGAAATTCCTTTTTGCAGGAAGGTATGCTGGTCTTGAGCTGGGGGGTATAGGAGGTGATAGTAGGGAGAGTGAACTATCAGTGAGTGCATGCAGAAAGGCCCAGTATCCTGTGGCCAGTGCAGCCCCTTGTTAGCAATGGTAATTTACTTAGGAGGGGAGAATCACTGTAGTCTGGGCATAGGAATTGATATAACTGGGAGTTGGTAATGGAGCAGCAAGTATTCTTTGGGTTACAGCCCCATCTAGTGGCCAGAAAAGAGGAGAGGCAAGGGCTAAGAAAGGGTAACTGGGGAATAGGATAAGGTGTGAGGATGGTCGTACTCAAGACTCCTAAGCGAGTGTGCAAGCCTTAAACTGAGACCAGGGTGAAATATTACATTTAAAAACAACTCCTCGCTTGTAAGGCTGGGCAGTTAAGGTCACAGAAATACTATATTTTAGGATGAAAGGAGCATACGTTTCACTATGCAGTGTTTCAGTGTCTTTCTTCTTGGTCTTAGAGAGTGGAAGGGATACTCAAGGTTTCAGTAGGGTGCAGTCCAGGAAGATACAGTCTTCAGGTACTGTATGTTAGGGGATTGGATCAGCACTCGTTCCCAGAGTAGTACGGCTGTAAGGGAAGAGAGCCCAGTGTAAAATATGGCAAGCAGTAGCTACGGGTGGAAATACAGCAATAAAAAAAATGAGGTTTAGCGAGCAGTAAAGGTAGGAGGATGAGAGATGCAGTTATTTGGAGGCAGCAGAAATTAAGACAGCAGCGAGAGAAAGGACGGGGAAGAGGGGAGAATTACACTAGACATCATGTTAGAAAGTATCACCCCCAAATGGGGTCGTGCAAGAACAGAAATAAACAAGGAAGTGAAAAAGTAGAAGGGGAAAAGTTATGACGTAGTCGGTTAGAACTGGGTAGCAGGAGAATGGAGGAAATAGATATATAAGACCAAGAAATGAGGGAGGGAGACAGGAAACCAAAATGATTATACTGCAGAAGCAGCAAAATACTGTTGAAACCAGGAGAGTTAAAAGGAGGTATAGAATATGACAGTAAACAAAAAAACAGGCACCCAGTTGTAATTTAAAACACGTTACAAATGCGTCTACTGCAGTATCAATTCCGACAGAGTTCAAATTTAAACTGATCAAAAACTAGCATAGCAAATTAGTCTACTGTGACCGATACATTGTCCGAGTACATGCAGTGGACAGAGAAACAGAAAAACAAACAGTTGTCCAACTTAGGAAAAGTTTGCCTGTTATACACCAAATCCTTCTTACGAAGGAACAAATGGAATAGGCCAAGATGCTTCTTTACTATAACTTATTATATAACAGCATCTTACTATGTACTTTATTTAGGCTCTTTAAAATATCTAAGAGATGTAATTGCTTTGGTAAAATAAAAATGAATAAAAGACAATAAAGGAAAATGGAATTCGAAAATTATGTTTACTTAGAATTGTCTTCTTATGGCCAGAGACAAGTACAGCAATTATATCATTTCCCACAGTTGAATTTTAAAAGGAGAATAAATGATTCTCCTGCTTTCCAAACTTTAATATGCCATAGCATAAGGCATGCAAACACTATAAAGTAGTGCCATCTAGTGGTTTATCAGTGAATGTCAATGTTAAGTGCAGAAAAAGGACCAAATAACAGGTTTTGTATTTATCCAGCAGTTTTATCATTATTCAAAATGATAGTAGATACAGCTTTGGATTACCAGATATTCCTGGTTTGTTT